>NC_037668.1:7678643-7741618 GCF_003255815.1 Theropithecus gelada
ATTGCCCTAGCCAGAACTTCCAACACTATGTTGAATAGGAGTGGTGAGAGAGGGCATCCCTGTCTTGTGCCAGTTTTCAAAGGGAATTTTTCCAGTTTTTGCCCATTCAGTATGATATTGGCTGTGGGTTTGTCATAAATAGCTCTTATGATTTTGAGGTACGTTCCATCTATACCGAATTTATTGAGCGTTTTTAGCATGAAGGGCTGTTGAATTTTGTCAAAAGCCTTTTCTGCATCTATTGAGATAATCATGTGGTTCTTGTCTTTGGTTCTGTTTATATGCTGGATTATGTTTATTGATTTGCGAATGTTGAACCAGCCTTGCATCCCAGGGATGAAGCCCACTTGATCATGGTGGATAAGCTTTTTGATGTGTTGCTGAATCCGGTTTGCCAGTATTTTATTGAGGATTTTTGCATCGATGTTCATCAGGGATATTGGTCTAAAATTCTCTTTTTTTGTTGTATCTCTGCCAGGCTTTGGTATCAGGATGATGTTGGCCTCATAAAATGAGTTAGGGAGGATTCCCTCTTTTTCTATTGATTGGAATAGTTTCAGAAGGAATGGTACCAACTCCTCCTTGTACCTCTGGTAGAATTCAGCTGTGAATCCATCTGGTCCTGGACTTTTTTTGGTTGGTAGGCTATTAATTATTGCCTCAATTTCAGAGCCTACTATTGGTCTATTCAGGGATTCAACTTCTTCCTGGTTTAGTCTTGGAAGAGTGTAAGTGTCCAGGAAATTATCCATTTCTTCTAGATTTTCCAGTTTATTTGCGTAGAGGTGTTTATAGTATTCTCTGATGGTAGTTTGTATTTCTGTGGGGTCGGTGGTGATATCCCCTTTATCATTTTTAATTGCGTCGATTTGATTCTTCTCTCTTTTCTTCTTTATTAGTCTTGCTAGTGGTCTGTCAATTTTGTTGATCTTTTCAAAAAACCAACTCCTGGATTCATTGATTTTTTGGAGGGTTTTTTGTGTCTCTATCTCCTTCAGTTCTGCTCTGATCTTAGTTATTTCTTGCCTTCTGCTAGCTTTCGAATGTGTTTGCTCTTGCTTCTCTAGTTCTTTTAATTGCGATGTTAGAGTGTCAATTTTAGATCTTTCCTGCTTTCTCTTGTGGGCATTTAGTGCTATAAATTTCCCTCTACACACTGCTTTAAATGTGTCCCAGAGATTCTGGTATGTTGTATCTTTGTTCTCATTGGTTTCAAAGAACATCTTTATTTCTGCCTTCATTTCGTTATGTACCCAGTAGTCATTCAGGAGCAGGTTGTTCAGTTTCCATGTAGTTGAGCGGTTTTGATTGAGTTTCTTAGTCCTGAGTTCTAGTTTGATTGCACTGTGGTCTGAGAGACAGTTTGTTATAATTTTTGTTCTTGTACATTTGCTGAGGAGTGATTTACTTCCAATTATATGGTCAATTTTGGAGTAAGTACGATGTGGTGCTGAGAAGAATGTATATTCTGTTGATTTGGGGTGGAGAGTTCTCTAGATGTCTATTAGGTCTGCTTGCTGCAGAGATGAGTTCAATTCCTGGATATCCTTGTTAACTTTCTGTCTCGTTGATCTGTCTAATGTTGACAGTGGAGTGTTGAAGTCTCCCATTATTATTGTATGGGAGTCTAAGTCTCTTTGTAAGTCTCTAAGGACTTGCTTTATGAATCTGGGTGCTCCTGTATTGGGTGCATATTTATTTAGGATAGTTAGCTCTTCCTGTTGAATTGATCCCTTTACCATTATGTAATGGCCTTCTTTGTCTCTTTTGATCTTTGATGGTTTAAAGTCTGTTTTATCAGAGACTAGTATTGCAACCCCCGCTTTTTTTTGTTCTCCATTTGCTTGGTAAATCTTCCTCCATCCCTTTATTTTGAGCCTATGTATGTCTCTGCGTGTGAGATGGGTCTCCTGAATACAGCAGACTGATGGGTCTTGACTCTTTATCCAGTTTGCCAGTCTGTGTCTTTTAATTGGAGCATTTAGTCCATTTACATTTAAGGTTAAGATTGTTATGTGTGAACTTGATCCTGCCATTATGATATTAACTGGTTATTTTGCTCGTTAGTTGATGCAGTTTCTTCCTAGCCTCGATGGTCTTTACATTTTGGCATGTTTTTGCCATGGCTGGTACCGGTTGTTCCTTTCCATGTTTAGTGCTTCCTTCAGGGTCTCTTGTAAGGCAGGCCTAGTGGTGACAAAATCTCTACGCATTTGCTTATCTGTAAAGGATTTTATTTCTCCTTCACTTATGAAACTTAGTTTGGCTGGATATGAAATTCTGGGTTTAAAATTCTTGTCTTTAAGAATGTTGAATATTGGCCCCCACTCTCTTCTGGCTTGGAGAGTTTCTGCCGAGAGATCTGCTGTGAGTCTGATGGGCTTCCCTTTGTGGGTAACCTGACCTTTCTCTCTGGCTGCCCTTAAGATTTTTTCCTTCATTTCAACTTTGGTGAATCTGGCAATTATGTGTCTTGGAGTTGCTCTTCTCGAGGAGTATCTTTGTGGCGTTCTCTGTATTTCCTGGATTTGAATGTTGGCCTGCCCTACTAGGTTGGGGAAGTTCTCCTGGATGATATCCTGAAGAGTGTTTTCCAACTTGGTTCCATTTTCCCCCTCACTTTCAGGCACCCCAATCAGACGTAGATTTGGTCTTTTTACATAATCCCATACTTCTTGCAGGCTTTGTTCATTTCTTTTTCTTCTTTTTTCTTTTGGTTTCTCTTCTCGCTTCATTTCATTCATTTGATCCTCAATCGCTGATACTCTTTCTTCCAGTTGATCGAGTCGGTTACTGAAGCTTGTGCATTTGTCACGTATTTCTCGTGTCATGGTTTTCATCTCTTTCATTTCATTTAGGACCTTCTCTGCATTAATTACTCTAGCCATCAATTCTTCCAATTTTTTTTCAAGATTTTTAGTTTCTTTGCACTGGCTACGTAATTCCTCCTTTAGCTCTGAGAAATTTGATGGACTGAAGCCTTCTTCTCTCATCTCGTCAAAGTCATTCTCTGTCCAGCTTTGATCCGTTGCTGGCGATGAGCTGCGCTCCTTTGCCGGGGGAGATGCGCTCTTATTTTTTGAATTTCCAGCTTTTCTGCCCTGCTTTTTCCCCATCTTTGTGGTTTTATCTGCCTCTGGTCTTTGATGATGGTGATGTACTGATGGGGTTTTGGTGTAGGTGTCCTTCCTGTTTGATAGTTTTCCTTCTAACAGTCAGGACCCTCAGCTGTAGGTCTGCTGGAGATTGCTTGAGGTCCACTCCAGACCCTGTTTGCCTGGGTATCAGCAGCAGAGGCTGCAGAAGATAGAATATTTCTGAACAGCGAGTGTACCCGTCTGATTCTTGCTTTGGAAGCTTCCTCTCAGGGGTGTACTCCACCCTGTGAGGTGTGGGGTGTCAGACTGCCCCTAGTGGGGGATGTCTCCCAGTTAGGCTACTCAGGGGTCAGGGACCCACTTGAGCAGGCAGTCTGTCCCTTGTCAGATCTCAACCTCCGTGTTGGGAGATCCACTGCTCTCTTCAAAGCTGTCAGACAGAGTCGTTTGCGTCTGCAGAGGCTTCTGCTGCGTTTATTTTTTACTGTGCCCTGTCCCCAGAGGTGGAGTCTACAGAGACAGGCAGGTTTCCTTGAGCTGCTGTGAGCTCCACCCAGTTCGAGCTTCCCAGCAGCTTTGTTTACCTACTTAAGCCTCAGCAATGGCGGGCGCCCCTCCCCCAGCCTCGCTGCTGCCTTGCCGGTAGATCACAGACTGCTGTGCTAGCAATGAGGGAGGCTCCGTGGGCGTGGGACCCTCCCGGCCATGTGTGGGATATGATCTCCTGGTGTGCCTGTTTGCTTAAAGCGCAGTATTGGGGTGGGAGTTACCCAATTTTCCAGGTGTTGTGTGTCTCAGTTCCCCTGGCTAGGAAAAGGGATTCCCTTCCCCCTTGCGCTTCCCAGGTGAGGCAATGCCTCGCCCTGCTTCAGCTCTCGCTGGTCGGGCTGCAGCAGCTGACCAGCACCGATCGTCCGGCACTCCCCAGTGAGATGAACCCAGTACCTCAGTTGAAAATGCCGAAATCACCGGTCTTCTGTGTTGCTCGCGCTGGGAGTTGGAGACTGGAGCTGTTCCTATTCGGCCATCTTGCTCCGCCCCCCCAGAAATGTATTTCTTATGTAGCAAAGGAATAAGAAAAATACAAACTCTCATGGACAAAGACAAGGAAGAGAAAACCATTGCTGAGCAGAGCTGGCAAAGCGTTATATGAAGGAGATATGATGATCTCACCCCTAGGACCAAGTCTTGGGACTTGCATGTGTCTAGTAGAGCTGAAACCTGCACTGAAAACAGGAGACTGGCTGAAAATGTGTACATGGAGGAGTTAGACCTCCTGGGTCTCCTCTCCCAGCCAGCACAGCCAGGCTGTCATGCCACCCCACAAGGAAGAGGCTGGAGGCTTCCTCTCTTGAGGATTGCAGTAGACATTCCAGTCATGGGGACACCAAATACAGTCACCCCACTGGCCATGGCAAATCACGGTCTTGTCAAGGCCTGCTGGTGGAAAGGAGACACGTCACCCTCCCTGGATTCATAACCGACTGTCCACCAGCAGAGGGGTGAGGTGAGCCAAGATGAGATTCTGGGCCAGACACTGACTACCCGGGCAGCTATATCCACATGTGACACAGGTTGTGAGGCAGGGAGATTCATGTGCTGCCTCTGCCACTTACCCGTTGGGAGTTAGAACACAAGGTTTACCCTCTAAGGTCTTGGTTTCCCTGTGTTATGAAGATTCACGTCTTCCAGGGCTGACGTGGACAATGGGAGAAGATGCTCCTCCTGCAGGCGTGTGCTTTTTTGCCTTGGGCCCTCTTCCCTGACTGACTGCTGTCATCACTGGACCTCCAGTTCCTACCATATCATTGATCAAAGACGTTGGCTCTGGACTCACATATTTCCTCTACCCTCACCTCCCTACGATTCTCCTGGATGACAGCGTGTGGACATTGACCTGCCAGCATGCTAGCTCCCCAGTTTCTTGAGTGCATTCCTTCCAGTGGCCTTCACCCCCACTCCACTTCCGCCATTCACTCCCTTGTCCTCCTCCTCTGGAGGGTCATCACTCATAATTGTTCCGCTTCCAAAAAGATGATCTCGACATCCCACTCTTTCTCCACCAGCTCCTCACCTTCCTGTGAGATGGTTCAACTCTTCTCACCATTGTTCTTTCTTCTCTCCCCTCTGTAGTCCTCCCTGCTTGCTCTGAGCTCACCCATCCTGTTCTATCTTGACTTCTCTCTAGTATCCAGCTTATATTCCACAGCCCATCATTCAATAACTTTTTTTTTTTTGTCAAGACTCTAAATTCCTTTGTCCCTCATACTTAATCACCACTTTTGGCAAAACCTCAGTCCTGGATGAAGCCAGTCACACTTGTCTCCACATCTGTATCCAAGCAGCTGAGCACTTAGTGGCGGTAGAGGAAGTCAGAGAACAGGACAGACTGGCTTCCTCTAAAGTCATGATCTCCAGCCATTATATATGCTCTTAATTCCTCCCAGAAACCATCTTGGTTTCCCTTGTCATCTCCTTCCTGCTTTCTGTAATTATTTCAAACCTTCTCCATTTTTCTCATGCCTTCAAACTTCTTCTCATCTCCAGCTCTCAGCAGAGGTCTTTGTTTCCTACTTGGCAGATAAGATAAAAGCCACTACACAGGAAGTCCCTCAGCTTCCAATAGTAAGCACATAAACTACTGACACCTGCATGCATCCTGACTTCCTTTTCCTGCTCCAGTGGAGGGGCTGCCTGACCCCCAGCTTATCCTACTCTTTGCATTCCTACCCTCTTGGAAATCTCACTGTATTGATTATCCTTTCCTCTTGAATGTGTTCTTTCTAAGCCTTTAAATATATGCAACGCCTTCCCATTATTAAAAAGGAAGAGAGAAAACAGAAGGAAAAGAAGGAAGGAGTGAAGAGAAGGAAAGAAGGAATGAAAGAAGAAAGGAATGAAAGAAGAAAGGAAGGAAGGAAGGAAGGAAGGAGGGAAGCAAGGAAGGAAGGAAGGGAGGAAGGAGGGAGGGAGGGGGGAGGAAGGGAGGGAGGGAGGAAGGAAAGAAGGAAGGAGGGAGGGATGGAGGGGGAGGAAGGGAGGGAGGGAGGAAGGAAAGAAGGAAAGAAAGAAGGAAGGAAGGAAGGAATGAAGGAAGGAAGGAAGGAAGGAGGGAGGGAGGGAGGGAGGGAATCGAGGAAGGAGGGAGGGAGGGGGGAGGGAGGGATGGAGGGGGGAGGAAGGAAGGGAGGGAGGGAGGAAGGAAAGAAGGAAGGAAGGAAGGAAGGAAGGAAGGAAGGAAGGAAGGAAGGAAGGAAGGAAGGAAGGAAGGAAGGAAGGGGCAAAATAGAAGGAAAGGAGGAAGAGGAAGAAGAGAGAAAGAGAAAACCTCTCACTTGGTCCTCATTTCTCCCTAGTTATCACCTTCTTTTCCCTCCTTTACAGCCCCAATTCTCAAAATACCTGTCTTCATCTCCTGGCCCCCAATAATGACTCAGTCCACCCCTGTCTGGATTCTCACCCCTCTGCTCCACCAAAATACCCACTACCAACAGCACCAAGGGCTGCATATCTATATTTAGTCCTTGTCTTACTTGACCTTGCAGCCACAGCCACCATTGCCCCTCCCTCTCCTGTGGCTTCAGGGACACCTGCTGGTTTTCTCTGGCCACTCCCTTTTGAGCTCCTCCACAGAATTTTTCTGCACTCATGGCCTATTAAAGCTTGGAGTCCTGGACCTTCTTGTACTATACTTTCTCCCCGGCTAATTTTATTCATACCCACAGTATTAATTACCAATTGCAAATAATGCATGAATCTGTCACCCAGATCCCTATGTCCATCTACTGTTTAACCTCATCCCTGGAATATCTCATAGAACGTTATGTTCCACAAGTCCTCAAAGTCATGATCTTCTCAAGCTCTCTTCCTTTTCTGGAACCTGTTTCTCTTCCACCGCTCCCTATGTATCACCAGCCATCCAAAAACTTCCCTCTCCTTCACTCCTTATGTCCCATTCATCATCAAGTCCTGTGAATTTTATTTCCTATATTTCTCTCAATTCAATCTAATCTCTAGCTCTAGCATAACTACTTACCACAGTCCAAGCTTCCATTGTAACTTGCAAGTTCAAATGGTGTGGCACCCCAACTAGTTTATGCTAGACTATTCTAGGCCTATTTGGATCCTTTGCTAGTCCATATTGCAGTCAGAGTTATCTTTGCCAAACACCTCTAATTACATCATCCCCTGCACAACCTATCAATAGCTTCCCACCGATTTTAGAGTAAACATAGAACTATTTAATATGAGGCTTAAGTGCCTTTATGGCTTCACACTCAAGTCAACTATGTAGTGAGTTCTGGGTCACATGGCCTAAATTCACAGCCAGGCTCTACCACTATTGCCAGTGTGATACTGGCCAAGTTACTTTCTGAATCCCCCCATACCTCAGTTTTCTTATCTGTAAAATGGTAATATTGGTTGCTAATAATGGTATCTATCTCATAAGGTTGTGGCAATTCCATTATTGGGTATATACCCAAAAGAATATAAATCACTCTATTATAAAGATACATGCACACATATGTTCATTGCAGCACTATTCACAACAGCAAAGACACAGAATCAATCCAAACGCCCATCAATGATAGACTGGTTAAAGAAAATGTGGTACATATACACCATGGAATACTATGCAGCCATAAAAAGGAATGAGAGCATGTCCTTTGCAAGGACATGGATGGAGCTGAAAGTCATTATCCTTAGCAAACTATTGCAGGAACAGAAAACAAAAAACAACATGTTGTCAGTTACAAGTGGGAGCCAAATGATGAGAACACGTGAACACATGATGGGGAACATCCACACTGGGGCCTGTGAGGGAGGTGAAGGAGGGAGGGAGAACATCAGGAAGAATAGCTAATGGATGCCAGGCTTAATAACTAGATGATGGGTTGATCCGTGCAGCAAACCACCATGGCACATATTTATGTATGTAACAGCCCTGCACATCCTGCACATGTACCCAGGAACTTAAAATAAAAATTGATGAAAAAAACAAAGATAAATGTGGTAAACACTTAGAGTGGTGCCTGGCACATAGTAAGCACTCATTAGGCCTCAGCCCTCATCACCCCTGCCTCCCCAGCCTCATCTCTCCCCTCACATCTGCTCATCAGTCTGTTTTAGCCGGGCTGGCTCCCTCTTGGGCCCTTGTTCTCACCACACTCCCTCTTTCCACATGGCTTTTGCATGTGCCATTCCCTTTGGGCTTTTATTTCCTTCCCTGGAAGAAGGCACCATCCTGGAGGCACAGAACTCAGGGTGCTAGAGTACTTGACCTGAAAGTCACCTTAGGAGCCATCTAGCCATCTCCTCAATATACAGATTGGGAAACTGAGGCCCAGAGTGGGAAAGGGACAGGTCCAGTGTCACACAGCAAGTTCACAGTAGAGCCAGGACTAGAACTCGGGTCCCTGACAATGAGCCCAGAACTCATTGTGCTGCCCATCACAGCTCACTAGTTCAGTCGCTTAATAAATATTAAGCTTCACTCTGTGCTGGGCCACAGGCAGATGTACACATACAGAAATAACTCTGATTCAAGGACAGTTGAGGCCAGAGTTTTTGAAAAAGGGTTTGTATCCGGACTGTGGGAGCCCACCGCAGAGAACAGTCAATGCCAGGCTGACTCAGGCCTGCCCATGGGGAAGGTGGGAGGTAATGATATCAGAAGTGGGCCCTGAAGAAGGAGCAGGGTGAAGCTGGGAGAGGGCATCCAAAACTTAAAAAATATTACACATTCTGAGACTTATGGGATGGATGTGTGTTGGGGGAGCTTCCCTAGACTAGTTGAAAACCTGAAGGGAAAAGGGAAAGTGGCAGAGAGGAATTGGGGAATTGGGACCAAGCAAAAGTGGCAGAGAGGAATTCCCAAAGGGGAATTGGGGCCAAGCAAAAAGAGGAGCTGGAAGACCAGCGGCCCTGCCTCACTCTTCTGCAGAAGCCTCTCCAAGCCCCCGAGGGCTGCCTTTCCTCCCTCGCTGACTAGGTCAACTGACGATAGATACAGCACCCTCTATCTCACTCTCAGCTCCCCACTTTCAGAATGTTACCTGGTGCCTCTTCCCCAGCCAGGCTGTGGTGGACTTTCCCATAAATAGCCACTACTAACAGAAGCTTGGAGGGAGGCAGCATTGAGAGCCCTGGGTCTGACTGTGTCAGGAAACAAGCCTGGAGGGTTCACCCATGCTCTAGATGTAATCAGGATGTAATGTGGAGGAAGCCAGTCAGGAGCAAAGCCAAGGTTAATACCAAGGATGGAGCTTCAAGGAGTTAGAAGGCAGGGTCGGGGCTCAGGGGCTGGAAACCTAGGTTCAATGTCTGTCCCAGCCCTGACTATCCCTAGGCAGTGCTGTTCCTCATCAGCATCTGCCCCTCTGGCAGCCCAGAGCCAGGCTGAGACAGGGCTGGGGACAGTGTTCCTCTCCCACAGCCCTCCTTCCTCCAGCTCCCTGGTCCTGGTCTGAAAACCTAGTCACTCTTCACTCACCTAGCTAGGTACCAAGGGTAGGACTTATTACCGGCTGCCCTGCCATCTGCCCCAGGGTGGTAAATGAGGGCAGATGAAAATTGCAACCTCCCCATGTTAAATGTATAAAGGGAAAAAGACTCTGGGGCCGCAAGGCTTGAGTGGATCACAGGAAGCAAGCCCCAGACTGAGGGGAGGCAGGGGGCGGTGGAGGAGGAGACTCCTTGCTGGGGACTCCTGCTGGAGCTCTGTGGCCCCTGCACCTTCAGTCCCAATGCAGACACTGGTGCCTTCAAATAATGACTTAGGCAGAGAGGGGATGGCAGGGGTTCAAGTGTTCCCACCTTCCTAACATCCCCAGTTTTTGGATATGTGATGTCATCCAATCCTCATGACCAGACAAGGAGGATCCCATTCCAAAAGGTCAAGTGCCAAAGCCACACAGCAAATAGATCAGTGGCACACAGGCAGACCTAACAGCTGTGTCTTGATTCCTATCTTGAGGCCCTGCTAGGCACCCCTTGTTAGGCATTGTGGGAAACTCAGAGATGTTTGAGACATGCCCCTTGCCCTCAAGGAGTTTGCAGCTTCACTAGTAAAAAGGGCACACTCAGGATGGCAGCATCCACTCCTGCCTGTGACAGCCTCCAGCCTGCCCTATGGATTTTGGATTTGTCAGTGCCTGCATCTCACAAGCCCATTTCTTGAAACAAAGAAAGAAAAGGGAGGCAGGGCATGGGCACAGTTAGCTCTACCAGGGAAGCAACACAATACAGTGGTTAAAAGTAAGGCTTGTAGAGATCAGTGTTCTTGGTTTAAACGTCATTCCACTAGCAGAACTAATGAGGTCTGGAACCATGGGTAAGTTCCTTAACTGCTCAAGTCTCAGTTCATTTATTTCCAAAACAGAGATATTGGCAGCACCTGCTCCACGGGTTGCTTTGAAGATGTAATGAGATAACGTAAGTAAAGCCCTTAGCGTGCTGCAGCGAACATTGTAAGAACTCTGCTGTCATTAGTACTAAGGGCAGATTATCATAAATGTTAAGATGTAAAAGGCAGCAAAAAGGCAAAAGAAAGGATTAAGGCAGCCTAAAGAAAGAAGAAAAATTATCCATTCTGTGCCAAGTCCTATGGGAACAAGCAATTCATTAAGGCTGGAGGAAGGAAGGAGGCAGGGTTGGGAGAAGATCTCAGAGAGAAAAGGGTTTCAGTACGGGGAGTGCAAACAGGATGAGAAGACCTGAAGGTAAGTAAGCAGGCAGCTTTTATAGTAGTCATGGTTGCTAAGCCTGTAAAATGCTCTGGATTTCACAGATCTTTTCTCATGTCTCATCTCCAATCATCCTCCCAACAATCCTACATTCCCGTTTTCCAGATGAGGATACTGAGGCTCAGGGAAGTTGAACAGCAAACCTTGGGTCATAAGTAAGAGTCTGAGCCTGAAAACACACCTGACCTATTGTTTACAAAGCCTCTTTTCCCTGCCTCAGGTCCCCGGGGGAAAAACTGTTAGGCTGGGGGTAGGGTGAGGGGGTGGGTGAGCACAGGCCCAGGGCAGTCCCACCTCCCTGTAAAGGTATAGGGAGATGGAAAATGTCCTTCCTTGTTTTCTTCCAAAACAAAAGAGTCAGAAGAAAATTGGGCCAGGGTGGAAGGGGAGTCAGGCTTTTGAAACACAGTTGTAGAAATCTGTCAGCTGTTACGTGCAGAGCATGATGCAGGGCGCTTTTGAGATCTGCTTCCATGAACGCATTCTCAGGGTGCGTTCATTGCCGTATGCACACTCAGTTTACATTGACTGAGCAGCAGGCAGCTCATTTAATCTACACAGAGACCCTCTGAAGTAGGTGCAAATATTAAGCCCATTTTCATAGACATGCTTAGAAGAGGCCCAGACAGGTTAAGTTGGTCAGAATCCCACAGGTAGTAAGAGGAGGTACCTGGATTCACATGTGCCCCCCTGCCCACTACTACGCCCTCCACACCATACGGCACCACCTCCACAAGCCTCAGGCTTTGCGGTGCCAGCTGTGGGGCCCCAGGAAAAAAACAGAGCAGGAGCAAAGGGAAAGGGGAGGCCAGTGTGGACAGGAATTCTTGAGGCAAGCTTCCTAGACAAGGTGCACATGCAGGGCTTTGAAGGGTTAAAGACCTGGGAGGAAAACAGGAATCGGAGAAGGAAGTGATTTTGTGAAAGGAGAATTGGCAAAAGTAAAGTTTCTGGGCAAAAAGCTGTTTGGAGTAAATAGTGGGGAATGCATCATCTTTGGGGTAAAGTCTTCTCTGACCTTCCATAAGAAGAGAATAATGAAATTACCTGCCTCATGGGAAGGGTGAGAATCAAATAAGATCTTAATTGTGAAAATACTTTCTGTTTTGGTTTTGTTGTTCTGAGACAGGGCCTCGCTCAGGCACCTAGACTGGAGTGCAGTGGCACAATAACGGCTCACTACAACCTTGATCTCCTGGGCTCAAGTGATCCTCCTGCCTCAGCCTCGCAAGTAGCTGGGACTGTAAGCACATGCCACCACGCCCAGCTAATTTTTTATTTTTTGTAGAGATAGAGTCTCGCTATGTTGCCCGGGCTGGTCTCGAACTCCTGCCCGCAAGCAATCTTCCCACCTCAGACTCCCAAAGTGCTGGGATTACAGGCATGAGCCACCATACCCGGCTGAAAATACTTTCTGAATATTAAACTGCTGTATAATTATGCTAAGTCATTTTGATTATAACCTTATGCTGACAGGCAAGAAAGTCGTGTTCATATTGTGGGGCATAATGGTGAGACAGTAAATAGAATGTGCAGGGTATGAGAAAGAAAAAGTAGTAGAACTGAAGGAGGACCCACAGCCGAGAAGTAAGAGAAAGTCCCTGTAGGCATGGGGAAAGGCTACTTGGCAAAGCTAAGTGTGCCTGGGATCCTGGGGCCTCTTGAACAACAGCTGAAGACACCTTCCTCCAGGCTTCTTTAAATAATCTTCATGTCGGTGAAGCCCAGGCGGTCTTTATGGAAATATATCAGGCCCTTCATCAATTCTGAGCCACCTTCATTCCATTGAGCCTCAGTTTCCACATCTATAAAATGGGAATAACTCAGCTAGTTTGCTGAGTTGCTGTAGGGGGTGCATGGGGGGGTGTGCAGTGTTTGACATGCACTGAGAACAGCTCAGTATGCTGGGAGTTTTCCAGGTCTCTTTTTAAACTCTGCTTCCCTAAGGTGAGAGGATGGTATCTGGACAAAAAGCTGAGGAACTGGGACTAGGCCCAACCTCATCTTTCTAAGGACAAGGTGCACAGGTGCTCTGGCGATGCTGACTTCTCTCCTTGCCCAATCCAGTTTAATCCGACCACCTTACCCGCTATCCCCTGACTGAGTACCTGGCCCCAGGTGTCCCAGGGACCCAGCAGGCTGTGGTGGGCTTCTGCTGCCACCTATAGGCCCCATGTGGCACTGCCTCCCCCTGTCCAGCATTGAGGCCGGCATTCCCAGCCTTCACCTCCTCAAAGGGGATGCCATTGCATGTTTCCTCATCTGTATGTCTGCCTGCCTGCTGCTGTGCCTTAAAGGCAGTGTTTATCTGCTTTACTTACATCTCCACTATACAGCACAGTGCAAGCACAGAGTAGGTGTTCAACACGTGCAGAATGAGTGAATGAGCAAATGGTCTTGCAGTGATGGAGATCATAGAAAAAACAAGAGGAATTTAATTGGGGGTAATTTAATGCCAGCACAGGTGACTCAGGATGGCTTGTAAATTTCCCTTCCGAGGCTTTAGGGAACAAAGTGATTCTTAAGTGTCTGCGTTAAGGTTAGGGCAATTGTGCTAGAAGCAGGGGATGATTCAGGGATTCTGCCATGTGGGAAAGTACAGGTCTCTTCTATTTTTGTTTCTCTTCTCTGGGCCAGGACCTCCCCCTAAAAAATGTCCGCAGTCCAGAAAAACCTGAAGGAGGGAGTCACAAATGTGGTCTGGCTCAGCACCGAGTGGAGACAGTTCAATGAGGCTCTCCTTTGGCAACCACACCGTGGCCCTTACCAACGACCCGGATGTGAGTGCCTGACTCGGCCCCTCCTTCCTCCCTATCTCTCTTCCTTCTTGGACCCAAGGCTTTCTTTGCCTGTAAGGCCTACTCTTTCTCAACTGTCTTTAAGAAAACAGATTTAGAGGGTAAAAGTGCAGTTTTGTTACATGGATATATTGTGTAGTTGCAAAGTGTGGGCTTTTAGCTTAGCTATCACCTGAATCGATGGTGTACATTGTACCCATTAAGCAATTTCTCATCCCTCACCCACCTCCCACCCTTCCAAGTCTCCAGTGTTGACTACTCTATTCTCTATGTCCAGGTGTACAAATTATTCAGCTCCCACTTACAAGTGAGAGCACGTGATATTTGACTTTCTGTTTCTGAGTTGTTCCACTTAAAATAATGGCCTCCAGTACCATCTGTGTTGCTGTGAAAGACATGATTTCTTTCTTTTTATGGCTGAGTAGTATTCTACGGTGTGCGCGCGCACGCGCACGCACGCACCCCCCCCCCACACACACACACACATACACATCATGTTTTCTTTATTCAGTCATCCATTGATGGACACATAGGTTGCTTCCATATCTTTGCTATTGTGAATAGTGCTGCGATTTTTTTATGTTCTCCACTGTCTTTGACTGAGAAGCTGAGAAGCATATGAACACCCTAGAAAATTCCCATTTTACAGCTGGAAAGCCTGAGATACATAAGGCAAGAAGGAGCCCAGAAACTAGAGTCAGGATCAGGTTTATAATCAGGCATCCAGGATCTGGGCCTCCAGCCCAACTGTCACTGATGGATGGGGAGGGGAATGAGACCTCAGGCAGGGTTTTCTGTGACTGGCTGAGCATACCTTGGCCTCTTACACACCAGTGGCTACTTCGGGGTCTGGACACCTTTCAGTTTCCTTTTCAATGTCTTTATTTTGCCCCCTTGTCTCACTGAGGCTCCCACTTTGTAGGAAGTCCTAAGACAGGGCTAAGCCTCCACCCCAGTCCTTGCTGGAAAATGGAAACCCAGAGCACCTATATGATCTGCTGAATCCCACCCTGAGAGCCAAGGGTGAAGCCAGGTGAAACCCAAAGCCCGAGGCTTCTGCACTCCCTTGAGCAGCCCTCTTCCTTTTACCCCGACAAACCCGGCCCTATGGCAGGAGAGGCACTGGCATCTGCTATGATGAATGTTATACATGATGATGAGACACAGTGAATGTTAGTGTCTCCCACAATTCATGTGTTGGGACCTAATAAACAGTGTGATGGCATTACAAGTCGGGCCTTCAGGAAATGATTAGGTCATGAGAGCCCCACCATCAAGAATGGGATTAGTGTCCTTATAAAAGAGGCTCAAGCAAGCTCCCTGGCCTCTTCAGTCATGTGGGCACACAGCAGCAAGATGAAAATAGAGCACCCTCACCAGATACTGAATCTACCAGCACCTTGATCTTGGACTTTCCAGCCTACAGAACTACAAGCAGTAAGTTTCTGTTGTTCACCCAGTCTAATGTATTTTGTTACAGCAGCCCAAACAGACTAAGACAGCACCCCACTCCAGACCTTCAAAGTTGCCTTTGTCATGGGTTCAGCCAACCTCTGGGTGTCCTCCACCCAGTGCAGCCCTTACACTGTTTGTGCTGAGCCACAGGACCTTTGGTGCCTCTCCCTAAGTCTCCTGCCCTGCCATGGTTAGGCAGTGCTGCATCATACCCAGCTAAATTCCTCCTGCTACCATTGCAACTTCTTCCTCCCTGCCTCTGCTCCCATTGGCCCTGAGAGGAAAGAGAAAGGTGTCTTCTAATTTCTAAATATGGCCACCAAAGTAAAAACCATTCCAGGAGCCCCTGGTTCTACCCAGGAAGCCATATCTCAGTCTTTCTGAGATTGAGACAGGATTGAATTTTCAAACCCACCGCAAGCTGGCACCTCCATTCCCGTCCTTAGTCAACAATCTCGTGAGTGCTCAGTCTGTGTGTGGAATCCTCTTCCCATTCTGGTGGTAGCAATTATTTTAAAAGTATGATTTGAGGCAAAATTGTCAGAGGTGTAGTCACATAATAGGAGCTGAAAAACAC
This sequence comes from Theropithecus gelada, assembly GCF_003255815.1. Lineage (NCBI taxonomy): Eukaryota > Metazoa > Chordata > Mammalia > Primates > Cercopithecidae > Theropithecus > Theropithecus gelada. The sequence goes on from NC_037668.1 coordinate 7,694,317, forward strand.
AGTCTTTGATTGGTAAAATAATTTGTCCAAGTGCCTGACCCCAGGACCAACCTATCCTTATACCTAAGCTAACTCTGCAACCATATTGGCTAGACCTACACACAGCCTGCCTCAGAGCCCCACTGCCAGGGCCTCACCTGGATAGACCTGAGCCTATGCCTCTCTGCCAGAGACTCAGAACAACTAGGACTCCTTGGGATCCACCAGCTACATGGAGAATGGGACAGAATTTGCTATCCACTACAGTTAAGGGGAAAGTCAAAGGCTTCCTGAGCCAGGACATGGTGATTGTGAATGGGGCCACCCCAGGCCATCTGACCTCTGCTCTTCTTGTCCCAGGGCTCCTCTTCCCTTTCAGGGCTCATGCCTGGGGGAAGGTGCACTCTGGCCCACCCTAGAGCCTGCAGCATTGAGGAACACCCTGCTCTGCTGGAGCTGCAAAGAAGCAGAGTCTGTGATGGAGCAAACAAGAGCTATTAGCTAAAAGCTGAGGGGCTAAAAAGGGGTTTGCCTCTCACTTGCATGTAGGGAAAGTGACATGGAGACCACCCCTGTGAAGAGCAATAACTCCTCAGACAGAGATGGCCAACTTCATTCATTCATTCATTCATTCATTCATTTCTTCATTTGTTTGCTTGTTCATTCATGGAGTCAATAAATATTGGGTGCTTATGTGCCAAGCATTGTGCTAGGCCCTTGGGGGTACAGCAATGAACTCAGCGAACAAGATGGAGTTGCTACCCTCATAGAATTACTGTCTAATAAGGAAGACATGAACCATTACAATGTGATAAGTGTTACAGGCATACTAGGAGCACAGGGATTAAAACCATAGATGCTTTCCAATTCTAGGCAGAGCTTGTATGCTGGGTGACTTGAGGGCACTGTCGTCAGCTTTTGAGAAGGTTTGTGACCTGCTCCAAGCTGCTGGGTTTAGAAAGATGGTATGAACTGGAGACAAGGTACATAAAGGTAAGAAGGTGAAGCCAGCAGCAGAGAGGATAGACAGATAGGGTCAGAGTCGGGGAAATCTGATAGGTAAAACGGAGAGAAGTCTCTGGTTGGTGAGAGGAAGGGAGGCAGTGAGAAAAAGCCACCACCAGCAGCTGGTAGCTCTGCAGTCCAGTATGGTCTTGGGAAAAACCATTTTAAAGGATGGGGATGTGGAGTAAGGGCAGATGGCAAGCAGCTAAGAGATAGATGTTGGTGTCGGGAAGTAGAGGTTGCAAATGTAAGCTGCCCTGAGAAAGTCAATGGGAAAGGGAATGTGGTGGGTAGGAGGTTGGGGGTGAGATCCAGAGAGAAGCAGGATAAGGAAGGGTGAGTGTTTTTAAATGCTAGGAGATCCTGAGTATGCTTATAGGTGGGAGAAGAAGCCAGTAGAAAAAGAAAGACTGAAAATAAGGAAAAAAGAGGAGATAATTAAGAGCGGAGGAACCTGGAGGCTCTGGGAGGGATGCAGAGCCAACAAGCAGGAGGAACACAGGCTTCCTTGAGGAGGGGACTTGCTTCTTTATCCCAAGGAAAAGGAAGGAATGTGAGATCCTGAGGTATGAAGAGGGATGGGAGAAACTTGTGCTAACACATGCACATATGTATTGAATTTGCACACTTGCAATCATACTTGCACAAAATAACATGGGTGACCCACACACACATGCACATATGGGTGCATGTATGCATGCCGCCTATCACAAATGCTGGGAAATCACATCACACACACATGCACACCCTGGAAACCAGGCCTGAGGTAGCCCCTGAGCTGTGGGAGGCATCTTGCAGTGTGGAGGGGAGGAAAGCCAGGAGAATCCGTTTCAGACCCGGCACCAGGAGCCCCGGCACCAGAAGCCCCGGCTCCAGGCTTTCACTTTTCCACACACAGCCCGGCTGACTTCAGGGAAACGACTTCACTTCTGGTGACTTTGTTGCCTGAATGCTGAATGAGGGTGAATCATACCCACTTTGCCCAAAACAGGGCTAGCAAGACTCACCTGAAAGAAAAGCTTCCTTCCTTCTGTCTCTTCCTCTGCAGAAATTCCGAGTAAGGAGATGAGCACCCAGGAGGCCCTAGACACTCCGATACTCCCTGACCACATGACCCACGGCACTCACCCAAAACTTATTGCAATAGGTCCAGGTTCTGCTGATGCCAAAGTTCTCAGTCTCTTCCTGCTGTCTTCATGCCCCCACCCACCCCTCACCCCAAAGCCTTCCCAGAGTCCCCTCCCAAGCACCTACTCAACCAGCAGCAACCCAAACCCAGGTGGCAGTGGGGCCAGTTTGTGCCTTGTTTGCATTTCACCACTGGCGTTGTTTCTCTTCTGTGACCTCTCTGAGGATGCTTTATTGGGTACACCTAGACTATCCCGGAAAAATCTCTAGTCAGGCTTGGCAAAGGCAAAGAAAGGTGGAGCACATGCTACTGACAGCTTCTGAGCCTTACCACCTGTCCCACCTTCCTCCAACCGCAGAGCCCTCTGCCCCGCCCCGCACGCTTGCCCACATTCCCTGGTTGTTTGGGTCACTGGGTCTCTGAGGTTACAGGTCTCCAAGAGTTTCTGATCTTTCCTTTAGAAATTTCCACTTGCTAGGCGAGAGATTGGGCTGGGAGGCAGCAACCCTCAGTATTACCAAGGGAATGTCCACTCCCCGAGCATCAGCAAGGCTGGCTCCTGGTAGACCACACAGAGGGGTGCGGAATCCTCAACTCTCCCCACACTGCAAAAGGTTGCTGTCACTGGGGTTTGGGTAGGTCAATATCCTGCCCTGTCCCCAAATGTAGCCACTTCTCAAGGCACAGCCAGTGTTTGCTCTCTGCCTGTTTTGTCCAAGGATGGGAAACGTGGAGATATGAGGAATGTGAAGGGTGGTGGTGGGAACTAACGAGAGGCAGGAAAGTGTCACCAAGCCACGTACTGAGGGTAGGGGATGGCATCATTTCTCCTCCTTACTCCTCTGCCAATGCATTCATGACAACCACCAGTATGGCCTCCAACCCCTCAGACTCACTCAAAAAACACTTGCAGCCCGGTTGTGCCCCATTGGCCTCTGTCTGCCTGTCTGCCTGTGCCCTTTTCCAGAGTGTCTGTGGGGTCTGTCCCCTTGCTCTGTGAGGAGGGTTGCACAACAGTGATGGGAATAACTTGTCTTGTATCTTAGGTCCTTCCGCCCCCCCCCCCCCAAGGCTGCTCATGGAGAACTTGGGCACCAAGGAGCTTAGCACAGATGAGGTAAGATACCCACATCGAAGCTGAAGGCATGGTGCTCAGGCTAGCAGGGAGCCACCTGGTCCAGGCCACAGAATCACCCTGCATAGCATCAGGTCCCAAATGAGACCACTTCAGGTCCTTGCCTCCTTATCTCCCACACTCTTCACATGTGTGGCTTGGTCCCCGAGGGAGGTAGAGCACTGCACTCAGCCCTCTCCAGGGGAGGGGTCAGGCCACAAGCTCAGGTTCTGCATCTGCCCAGAGGGCCTGCAGGCTCAACTGGGCTCCCTTGCCCACCTCCTCCTGTGTGTCATAGACTGGAAGCAGGTGCCCACACTGCACAACGTCTCCTTCCACCTCGAAGGCAGGGACTGCCCGCTCACCAGTGCAGATGACCTACAACAGGCAAGGCTCAAGTGTATGGCAGGGAGGAAGGCTGGGCAGGGCCCTCTAAGAGGCATGAGTCATTATGCACAGGTTACATGCCAAGCTAGTGGTTCTCAAACCCAGCTGCACATTAGAGTCATCTGGGGAGCTTTTAAAATTCCCAATACCTAGGGCTCATCCCATACCTATAAGATACACAGCATCATCACAGAAGTTCTGTTAGACAGAGCTGGATTCTGGACAGCAATAACGAAAGGACTCTTGAATTTGAGTGGTTCCCAAATACACCAAAGGGACAACTTGGGGAAACAGAAAAGGGCCCCTTCTCTGAAGGTACTTTTCTGGTTGGGGCAGTGAGAGATCTGGTCTCTTAAGAAGGCTTCCCTCCAAGGAGGTGGTGACCAATGAGGTCCTTGAAGCAGACAAGAGAGTGGACAACTGAGGCTGGCTGTGGCCAAGAAGGCTGACAGCCTACAGAGCCCTGCTTAGGAGGTGACAGAGTGATCAGAGAGTCCAGCTAGCAAAGAAAGTCCCCCTAACTTGGCCTGGCCTCTCTTCATGTCTCCTCTCCCCACAGAAACTCTTCCTCAGGACACCTATTCCCCCAACCTCTAACATGCATGCATGTGCATGCACACACACACCCCCCACCACCACCATCACCAGCTCATTCTACTTTGGCCCTATAGTTATGCCAGGCCTTTATCTCCCCTCCACAAGGGCAAGCACAAGGGCTGCCCTACCTCCTTGCCTCTAATGCCCAGCAAAATGTGAGGCTCAGGGAAAACTGCTTGCCTAGGACCTGCCCTCAGTCAGGCTCTCAGGATGGGTTAGGGGAGGGGGAGGCTTTAAGAATTATTTAGTGACTCAAACTCTGTCCTGCTCAAAATCCTGGCCTAAGGGGTGTTTAAATACTCCCATGCCTGGAAATATTCAGTGACCTGTCAGGCACAATACCCCCCACCCACCCACCTACGCACACGGGCACGCACACTTACACACACTCACACACATCATCATCAAATGTCATCTCTCCATCAAGTACGTGTTGGAGTCGGAGAGGGGTGTTTGTCAGGCTCCCAGGAGGGAGGGCCTTTGAGATGCAGCAGGACCCTCTCCTACAGGGCCTTTCCCAGGGGTCCGGAGACTGGCAGCAGGGAGCAGGAATACACAGGAAGAGCCCGCCACTGCCTGCGTCCCACGCTGCCGCGGGGGAGCGACCCCGCATGGGTGGGAAGGGACTGGGTGAGAAGGGAGAAGCCACCTCCCTGCTCCAGGAGTGCCCCGGCAGGGACCTGGACGGGTGCGGGTGCGGGTGCGGCATCCCGGGTTTCCGTGCGCCGTCGCTCTCTCCGGGCGCTCCAGGTAGCTGGCGGCAGAGGCAGCCCGCACTCCCAAGCGGCCTGTGGGCCAGGGGAGGGCTGGTAGGAGGCGTTCCCGCGGCTGCCGGCCAGGCTTGGCAATCCATGGATCTGGATGACGTTATCCAAGAGCTGCAGCCACATTGGAAGCCGGAACAAATTCGCAGCAAGGTAGCAAAGCAGGCACCAGGAAGGATGGAGCCCTGCAGGGCTGGAACCGGGACGTGGTGTACATCTGTTCATGCATTTTTCCAGTTGTGAGTCCCACAACTGCGTACGTGCCAGTGCCCCTCGCTGTGCAGAAGCCAGCCTTGAACCTTCAGGAGACAGGAACCTTTGAGGGACCTCCACATTCACATATACACCGCTGTCCCTTCTCTACCCATGGTGGCAGCAAAGCCTCCAGGCTCAGAGCTGCCCCAGCCCGGCCCATGAGCCACCCTTTGGAATTCCCTGCGCTGGATGGGAGCTCTTACCATCACTGCAGACCCACACAGGGAGCCTTCCCCACCCCTAGCTGAGTGCATTCTCCTGGACACAGATGTGGGCAGAGTCTCTAGGCTGATGCCCCAACTGAATGCTGTATTATAGTCCATTTTCACTCTCACACTTTACTATAAAGAATTATCTCAAACTGGGTAATTTATAAAGGGAAAAGGTTTAATTGACTTACAGTTCTGTGTGGCTGGGAAGGCCTCAGAAACTTACAATCATGGTGGAAGGTAAAAGAAAAACAAGCACCTTCTTTACAGGATGAGGGGGAAGGGAGGGAAGAACCGCTATATGCTTTTAAACCATGAAAGAACTTACTATCACAAGAACAGCATGAGGGAAACCGCCCCCATGATCCAATCACCTTCACCAGGCCCCTCCCTTGACACGTAGGGATTACAGTGGAGATGAGATTTGGGTGGGGACAGAGAGTCAAACCCTATCACCTGTCTTCTCTGAAAAGCAGCCTTCACTGCCCACCCACCCCAATCCCCTCTGGAGGCTGCTTGTGAGGAAGGTGAGCAAGGGCAGGTGTAAATTCACTGGGGCGTGCAGCTTGTGCTGGAGAGTAGTAGGGGCCCCATGTTGATGGGTCTTCTGGGTGGTAGAAGGCCAAGTTCTCAGGAGATTCAGGACCAAGTGTGCAGGCTGACAGACCTACTGTTCTTTAGGGGACAGGAATAGGGTGAGAAAAGGAGGTAGCATTTACAAAATAAAAAGCTCACATCGTTAGTAAGACTGTCAAAGTTTCAAGTAGACCTAAGGTTAACTCCAGCACTCCCCTAACATGCCATCTACCAGTCCATCCCCTCTGAGCCTCAGTTTCCCCACCTGGAATTGGTTTACATGCCCTCTCTAAGGCCCCTTCAGCTCTGTCACACTGTGCCCCATAAATTCCATGGTTCCTTCTTCCTTGTCACCCTGCCCAGAGAGCCACTCTCCCATTCCAGCACCTTGTGTCTCTTCTGGAGTGGAACTCAGAGCCCTGAAATACTTCTAACCACTAAAGCTCTGGGGTGGGTGCCAGCCTTGATACCCTGCTTGTGCTGCTGATGCTGGACAAGCAGGGCAAGAGGTAGAGCAAAGAGCACTCTGCCTGGCAGGAAGAGAGGATGCTGGTTGGGATGTACTTGTCCTCGGCCACTCCTGCTCCTCCCTGGCCACTTTTTAATTCATGGGATTTTTTTCTTTCAGGGCAGGGTTGGGAGAGTGAGGAGCACGTAGAGACTTTGCTCCATCAAGTGATACAGAACTTACTTTACTGCCAAATCCTACCCACTATGGGCAGACCTAGAAGAAGTAAGTGTGCCTGGGCTGAGCTAAGTACCATTTTTTTCTTGGACTCTCTAGTCTTCCCCAAGTGTTGGGGACAGAGTAGGGCATTAAGATCAGTGCTGAGATCTTTTTTAAGTGGGATTCTGTGTGGTTGTGCTTAACATTCAAATGAGCACCCTCTTTTGGGCCCAGGGAGCCATAGGCAAAAACCAGAGAGACCCTGTGCCACCCACACATGTTCTGCTCCATGCTAGTGCTTTACTGATGGATGCTGTCACCAACATACTGATGGCTTGCTATGTGTGTGACTATGTCCTGGCATATGGGGAGTGGACTGAGTTGCTGATGGACTGAGAGAATTAAGCCAGGACTTTCCAGCTGCGGCAAGCACATGGCTGTGCCTCCAAACTCTACTGCACGTTTTAGAATGGACTGGGCTATGAGTGCATCTAGGGCATGGCAATGGGGCTTGAAGCACATCCATGAGCCCTGGCTCTTCAGATGAGCAAAGTGCCGAGGGGACTATTCATCTCCATTATGCCTCAGGCCTTGGGCTTCAAAATCCTGGGCCAGCTTCCTCGGTATAGAGCAAGGTCCATGGATAAGAGTCATAAGGTCTGTGAGTTCCTTGAAACTGCATGAAAAATGTGTTCATGCACTTTGCTCTGCAGAGAGAGACTACAGCTTTCAATAAATTGTCAGTGGGGTCTGCTGGGAAAATGAGATCTGGAGGGAGAAAGTGAGAATTTTGCTGAGCCTGGGACTAAAGGATCTTGCTCTCTAGGGATACACAGAACGTATCTGCTTCCTGGCCCCAGGTCTCAACCCTCTGCCTACCCCACATGTGACCTGGAAACGTCCTGGAGCCCTGAAAGTGAAATCTGAGCCAAATCCCTAGCAGACTCAGGGCCCTTGCCCCTCTTCTCCTTCTGATAAAAACTTACCTTTTCAGGGAAAATAGGTTCCATCTAGGGTGAACATGTTTCAACCAGAGAGATGCTATTCCTCTTCCTATTCTGAGCTCCTTCTGAGCTCCCTGACAAGGTAAGAGCTTAGTTTTGGAAAGCTGCTGAGGCTTCCTTTCAAAGGCTCATAGGAACTCATAATCCCAGGGAAATCCTTCTACTAAGTGGCTAGATGTGTAGGTCCCAGGAACTAGACTTAGCCTTCAAGTCCTATGAATGCTTCCATGGAGTCCAGAAAGGGAGAACGAAAAAGCCTGTAATACAATCTTCCTCCTCTGACCCTGCCAGGATAGGGATATCAGGCTATATTCTTCTTCTTTGCAATGCCACACCTCATGTAGAGGGGACTCAAACTATAGTGAGGCCCAAGGCAGGTTGAGGTTTGCTCCTTACAGCAGGGAGAGCAGCACAGGGTTCTTCCTAAAATCATTCGGATCTCTTGTCTGATCCAAGGGGAAGCACTCTTCATACTTAGGTATAGACCAAGAAGCTTCTTTGCTTTTGAAGATTCTGAACAGAGCATGAACTGAGCATTTCCTTGAATATCAATATGGCTTGTTGTCTGGAATAGCAACGAAAGTAACCTCAACACTTATCATTTTTATCCTGTAAAGCCTCAGCAGGTGGACGTTGGAGGTGGAGTGAAGAGGCATATGTGGAGGGTGGTTCTCAGAGGCCTTCTCTTCCCTGACTTGATCTCAGACATACACTTTCACCCCAGAAAGATAATTGCCTATCACGGTAAAATCATCAAGGAACCCCCTGATTCCTTCACCTATCTCAGGTTTTGACCTTGTCCTAAAGGCAGAAGGATTTGGAGAAAGTCCACAGGAAAACCTGAAAATAGAATGCTGGAACTTCTGGTTTCCAGTCCAGCATTTAAGGAGCTTGGCCATTGTCACTTAGGTTTACACAAGAAAAAAGCTGAACAAACTAGAAACCAACAACTTTTTTTTTTAGATCCACCAGAAAACTAGGGTCACAGGGTAAGCTACCACCCCCAAAACTGGAAAGCCAGACAGGCAGATAGAGACAATCATAACTTACCAGAGCAGAAAATCCTGAGTAGAAGCCTACATGGGAACCAGTACTGGGATAGAATAACCTAAACTGTAATTAACCAATTGCTGAAGTTTCAGTGTGAACAAATTTAGAGTTAAAATCTCCAGGGGGCTGGGTGTGGTGACTCATGCCTGTAATCCCAGCACTTTGGGAGGTGGGCGGATCACCTGAGGTCAGGAGTTCGAGACCAACCTGGCCAACATGGTGAAACCCCACCTCTACTAAAAGTACAAACAATTAGATAGGCGTGATGGTGCACACCTGTAATCCCAGCTACTCAGGAGGCTGAGGCAAGAGAATCTCTTAAACCGGGGAGGCAGAGGTTGCAGTAAGTCAAGATTATACCACTGCACTCTAGCCTGGGCATAAGGGTGAGACAAAAAAACAAAAACAAAACAAAAACAAAAACAAAACTCCAGTGATACCTAGTCATGATAGGGATGGGGCATACTTTTGTGAGTTTTATCTCCAGGAGCTCTACCATATTCTCACAGTGAAGATCAAAGAAGAAGAATCCCCTTGTACTTCTGTGAGATGGGGAAGAAGATAAGAAGAAGTACCCATTTTGAAACACTCCCAGAAAACTATGTCTTAGCAAGGTCTGCCCTCAAAACTAAAACAAAAAACAAAAACAAACTATTTCACCAGAGCCTAACTTACTGATGTTTTATCAGAGCCTAATGGACTTGGGGAAGGAAATTATCCAATTCCAGCACCATCTAGCCTTCCTGTCTCACCTAAAGAATGGGAGTGGGTAGAAGGTAGGACTCAAAAGCACTGTGAAGTTGATAGCCCAGGCGGATGGGCTCATTTAGAGACTGTGACTTAATCATATGACTATAGGATGCTTCCCTTCTGCTCATACCTCACCACCATCTCCCTAAAAGCCTATTTACCTCATTTCCTTTTCCCGCTACATTATGTCCAGCTTTCAACAAAAAAGTACAAGGCATACTAAAAGACACAGTTTGGAGAGATAAGGTGAGCATCAGAACTAGACTCAGATATGACAAGGATGTTGGAATTATCAGACTACAATTTTAAATAATGATGAGTAATATGTAAAAGGCAGTAATGAAAAAAGTAGACAGCATTCAAGAACAGATGGGTTATATAAGCAGGGATGGAAATTCTAAGAGACAATTTAAACTAGTTTAAAAACACTGTAACAGAAATGAAGAATGCCTCCCAGCATTTTGGGAGGCCAAGGTGGGCGGATCACCTGAGGTTGTGAGTTTGAGACCAACCTGACCAACGTGGAGAAACCCTGTCTCTACTAAAAATACAAAATTAGCTGGACGTGGTGGCACACGCCTGTAATCCCAGCTACTCGGGAGGCTGAGGCAGGAGAATCACTTGAACCCAGGAGGTGGAAGTTGTGGTGAGCTGAGATCACGCCATTGCACTCCAGCCTGGGCAACAAGAATGAACTTCTGTCTCAAAAAAAAAAAAAAAAAAAAAGAAATGCAGAACGTTTTTGTTGGGCTCATTAGTAGACTAGACATGGCCAAGTAAAGAATCAATGAACCTGAAGAAATGTCAATAGAAATTTCCAACATGGAAATGCAAAAAGAAAAGTTAATGAAAAAATATAATATTCAAGAAATATGTGGCAATTACAAAAGATGCACATCATGGGAATGCAAGAAGGAGAAAAAAGAGAGAAAAGAACAGAGGAAATATTTAAAGCAATAATGACTGAGAATTTCTCAAGGTTAATGTCAGATACCAAATCACAGATACAGAAAGCTCAGAGAAAACCCAAAAGTATAAATGCCCCCAAAAATCTACACCTAGGGATGTAATATTAAACAGAAGAAAAATCAAAGGCAAAGAAAAAGTTCTTAAAGAAGCCAGAGGGAGAAAAGTTTCATTGCCTATAGAGGAGCATGGATGAGAACACACTGAACTTCTCCTCAGAAACTGTGCAACAAGAAGAGAGTGGAGTCAAAAACTTTAAGTGTTGAAAGAAAACCTCCCCAAAACAAGAATTCTGTGTCCAAATAAATTATCTCTCAAAAGTCAGGAAGAGGCCAGGCACAGTGGCTCATGCTTGTAATCCCAGCACTTTGGGAGGCCAAGGTGGGCAGATCACTTGAGGTCGGGAGTTTGAGATCAGCCTGGCCAACATTGCAAAACCCCATCTCTACTAAAAATGCAAAAAAGTAGCCAAATGTGGTGACACACACCTGTAATCCCAGCTACTAGGGAGGCTGAGGCATGAGAATTGCTTGAACCCAAGAGGCAGAGGTTGCAGTGGGCTGAGGTCCTGCCACTGCACTCTGTCTTGAAAAAAAAGGCAGGGAGAAATAAAGACTTTCTCAGACAAACAAAAATTGAAAAAATTTGTCACCATACACCTGCCTTGCAAAAAATGCTAAATAAAGTTCTTCAGAGAGAAGGAAAATAATAAGTAATAAACTCAAATCTATATTTAAAAGGGAAAAAGTATTAGAGAGGGAATAAATTAAAGTAAAATAAAAGCATTCACTTTTTATTCTTAATTGATTTAAGAGATAATCGTTTGTTCAAAAGAACAATTTAATAATGCTTTCAGTGATTATACTTGGTATATAAGTGAAATAAATGGCAGTAATGTTATATGAGACTGGAAAGATACTCTACGATGTTAGGTTGATGCAAAAGTGATTGTGGTTTTTGCCATGAAAAGTAATGTAAAAATCGTAATCACTTTTGCACCAACCTAATACTTGCACTACCCATGAGGTGTTATAGTGTTATTTGGACATGGGCATGGATTATACTGTAAACTCTGGAGCAACCACTGAAAAATGCTTAAAAAATATATACTTGGTACATACTAACAGTGGAGAAAATATGGAATCATATAAAGTCCTCAGTTAAAAAAAGAGAAGGCAGAAAAAGAGTGAGGACAAAAAATGAAGTGAAGAACAAGAGCAATAATAAAAAACAGTAACAAATGTGGTAAATAGTAATTCAACCATATCAATAATCATTTTAAATATTAATGGTATAGATACACCAATTAAAAGACAGAGACTGTCGGAATAAACAAGAAAACAAGATACAGTAATATCTCTACAAGAAACCCATTTTGAATATAAAGACACAGATAAAATAAAAATAAAGGGATGGAGAATAGTATAACAGGCTAGCAATAATCAAAAAGAAAAATGGAGTAGTTATATTGATTTTACACACAGCATACTTTAGAGCAAAGATAATTATCAAGAATAAAGAGGGGCATTATATAGGTATAAAGGGATATTAGTCTGCTTGGGCTGCCATAACAATATAAGATAAACTGGGTGACTTAAATAACACAAATTTGTTTTCTCACAGTTCTTTTTCCTGTAACATCCAAGATTATGTTTCTAGGTAATTTGGGTAATTTGGTTCCCGGTGAAGACTCTTCCTGGCTTGTAGACAGCCACCTTCTTGCTGTACTCACACATGGACTTTTTCTATGTGCTTATGTGGGGCTGTTGGGGGAAGTGTGGGAAGAGGAGAGATCAATCCTTAGTGTCTCTTCTTCTAAGGATACTAATCCTACTGAGTCAGGGACCCTACTCTTATGACCTGATTTAACCCTATTACCTCTAAAGACTCTATTTCCACATATAGTCACATTAGGGTTTAGGGCTTCAACATATGAATTGGGAGGGGGCAGGTAGCGGGGTTGGTTCTCCAACAAGTCATAACAATATTTAATATGTAAGCAAGCAATTAATAAAAAGCACCAAACTATGTGTGGCAAAAATTGATAGAACTGCAAGGAGAAATAAATGAATCTGTTATTATAGTTGGGGACTTCCAACACTCCTCTATCAGTAACTGACAGAACCAGCAGGCAGAAAATCAATAAGAACATAGTTGAACTAAACAGCACCATCAACCAACTGGGTCTAATCAACACTTACAGATTACTTTATCCCACGACACTAAAATACACATTCTTCTCGAGTTCACATGGAACATTCACAAGGAAGATCAAATTATTATGTGCCATAAAATGCACCATAACAAGTTTAGAAGACTAGAAATCATATAGAAGATTATCTCAGATTACAATGGGATTAAACTAGAAATAAACAACAAAGAGATAGCTAGAACAGCCCCTCAAAATATTTGAAGATTAAACAACACAACTCTAAATAACATATGAGTCAAAGAGTAAGTCTCAAGAGAAATTTTGAAAATATTTTGAACTAAATGAAAATAAAAATCCAATTTATTAAAATTTGTAGCATACAGCGAAAACAGTGCTTAGAGGGAAACTTATAGCATTGAATGCATGTATTAGAAAAGAAGAAAAACCTAAAGTCAATAGTCTAAGCATTCACCTTAGGAAGCCAGAAAAAGAAGAGCAAATTAAATCTAAAGTAAGCAGAATTTAAAAAAAAGAAAAACAACAGTAAAAATTAGAGCAGAAAATAATTAAGACAGCAAATTAACAGAAATGATCAACAAAACCAAAAGCTGCTCTTTGAAAAGATAAGTAAAACTGATGTACTAATACTGGAAATGAAAGAGAGGCCATCACTATGGAGCCCATGGAGATTTTAAGGATAATAAAGAAATATTATGAACACCTTTATGCCCACAAATTTGACAACCTAGATGAAATGGATCAATTCCTTGAAAGACACAATCTATCAAAACTCACACAAGAAGAAACAGATTATCCAACAGGTCTATATTTATTTTAAAAATTAAAACAAGTCTATACTTATTTTAAAAATTGAATGGATAACTGATAATAGTAACTGATAATGTTTCAAAACAGAAAGCCCCAGGTCCTGATGAATTCATTGGTGAATGCAACCACAATCATTCAAGGAAAAAAAATATGAATTCTCTACAATTTCTTCTGGCAAATAGAAGTGGAGGGAATACTTTCTAACTAATTGTACGAGGCCAACATTACCCTAATACCAAAAACAAACAAAGATATTACAAGAAAGAAGAAACTACAGACCAATATCTCTCATGAACACACAGATGCAAAAATCAACAAAATACTAGGAAGTTGAATCCAACAATGCATTAAAAAGTTATACACCATAACCAAGTGAGATTTAGTCCAAGTATGCAAGGCTAGTTCACAATTCAAAAACCGATGTAAGGATGGATTAATGTAATCTATCACATCTAAAAGGTAAAGAAGAAAAATTGCATGATCATATCGATAGATACAGACAAGCATATGACAAAATCCAACACCCATTCTAATAAAAACTCTCAGCAAACTAGGAATAGGGGGAATCTTCCTCAACTAGATCGAGAAAATCTATAAAAATCCTACAGCTAACATCATATTTAGTGATAAGAAACTATATGCCTGAGTGAGACTCAGTCTCAAAAAACAAACAAACAAAAAATATATGCTTTCCTGCTAAGATTAGGAACAAGGCAAGGATATCCTCTATCACCACTCCTATTCAACATTGTATTGAAATTCTAGCTAATGTAATAAGACAAAAAAAAAAAAAAAAGGAAATAAATGGCATACAGATAATAAGGAGAAAAAAGAAATGAAACTGTCTTTAGTTGCAAATGACAAATTTTTAAAACCTGTGGAACTAATAAGTGATTATAGCAAGGTTGCAGGATACAAGATTAATGTTCAAAAGTTCACTGCTTTCTTATATACCAATAGTGAACAATCACAATTTGAAATTAAAAACATAATACCATTGATATTAACACCAAAAAAGAGAAATATTTAGGTGCAAATCTAACAAAATATGTTAGATCTGTATGAGGAAAATCACAAAAGTCAGATGAAATAAACTGAACATCTAAGTAAATGCAGAGACATTACAGGTTCATGAATAGAAAGACTCAATATTAGGCCGGGCGTGGTGGCTCATACCTGTAATCCCAGCACTTTGGGATGCCGAGGTGGGGGGATCACGAAGTCAGGAGATCGAGAGCATCCTGGCTGACACGGTGAAATCCCGTCTCTACTAAAAATACAAAAAATTAGCTGGATGTGGTGGCGGGCGCCTGTAGTTCCAGCTACTCTGGAGGCTGAGGCAGGAGAATGACGTGAACCCAGGAGGCAGAACTTGTAGTGAGCCGAGATCGCGCCACTGCACACTCCAGCCTGGGAAACAGAGTGAGACTCTGTCTCAAAAAAAAAAAAGAAAAAGAAAAGAAAAAAAAACAAAAGACTCAATATTGTTAAGATGTCAGTTCTTCCCAGCTCGAGCTATAGATTCAACACAATCCAACTAAAAATCCCAGTATGTTATTTATGGATATTAACAAACATTCGAAAGTTTATCTGAGAGGCAAAAGACCCAGAATAGCCAGCACAATATTGAAGGAGAAGAATGAAGTCAGAGGATGACCCTACCCAACTTCAATACTTCCTGTCAAGCTACAGTAATTGAGTATGGTAATGGTGAAATAATAGACAAATAGGTCAACAGAACAGAGTAGAGCACCCAGAAGCAGACCCATACAATGTAGTCAACTGATCTTTGACAAAGGAGGAAAGGCAATTAAATGGAGAAAATCAACAAATAATGCTGGAACAACTGAGCATCCACATGCCAAAAAAAAAAAAGAATCTAGACATAGACTCTATGTCTTTCACAAAAAGCATCTCAAAATGGACTATAGACCTACATGTAAAACTATAAACCTCCCAGAAATGAACATAGAAAAAAGTTTAGGTGACCTCGGGTTTGGCATCACAAAAAGCAGTATCCATGAAAGAAAAAGTTGATAAATTAGACTTTATTAGCATTTCTCTGTGAAAGACATTGTTAAGATAATAAAAAGACAAACTACAGACTGGGAGAAAATCTTTGCAAAACACATATGTGATAAAGCACAGTTGTCCAAAATATACAAAGAACTCTTAAAACAACGAATATCTCCTTCAGTAGGCAAATGGATAAGCAAACTGTGGTACATCCATACAATGGAATATTATTCAGCACTAAAAAGAATTGAGCTATCAAGCCATGAAATGGAGTAACCCTAAGTGTATATTGCTAAATGAAAGAAGCCAGTCTGAAAAGGTCACATAGGCTTCTGATTATACAACATTTTGGAAAAGGCAAAACTATGGAGAAAGTAAAAAGATCCACGGTTGCTAGGTGTTTAGAAGGGAGCACAGGAAATTTTTAGGGCCATGAAACTATTCCATGTAAAACTATAAATGTGTATATATGTCATACATTTGCCAAAACTCATAGAATGTACAACACAAAGAACTAACCCTAATGCAAACTATGGACTTTGGGGTAATAATTATGTCCATATAGGGCCATCAATTGTAACAAATATACAACTCTGATGTGGGATGTTGTTAATGGTAGTGGGGAGGCTGTGTGTGAGGAAGGATGAAGGGATGTGTGGGAACTCTGTACTTCCCCCTCAATTTTGTTATGAACCTATAATTATTTTAAAGGTCTATCCTTTTAAAAAGTTAGAAAAGTTTATTCTGTTTTTTATTTTTAATAGAAAAGTCTAGAGAAGCCTGGGCTCAACGTTTGGCATTCCCAGAGTGTGGCAATTTTGTGACTATTGAGCTGATGGGTCCATCTAAGGAGACCAGATGTTGTTAGTTGGCTGTTTCTGAGCCCAATGGAGCCAAAGATTATATACAGTCAATTCTCATTATTTGCAGCAGTTTTGTTCTATAAAGCTGCAGTGAACACTGAATTAGTGAATATTGAACCAGTGTTCCTAGGGGAAATAAGTGTGTGTGTGTGTATCTATATCTTACATAGATTATAGTCTTAAATCCTAAAACAGTTCACTCTGGTAGGTTCCATTTTCTTTATTTTACATTCCCTAATACTCTCTCAAATGGAGATGGAGTATTGACTGCCCTATACAATATGCTTTTATGTTTTGTTTTTTTAACAGTCGAGTTAAAAGAGAAATATTTTATATATCCACGTATCTGTCAAAATATGAACAACAAATAATGGGCTGAAAGGATGAGTGATTTTAAGGGGAAGATTTCCTCATACTAGCTAGAGCCTCTCGTCTCGTCTGGCCCCTGTGAGCCTCTGAATGTGTGCTCCCCGGCTGAGCAGGTGATACACCCGACTGACTCTGCCTGGGCTGTGCCCCGTGGCTGCCTCCCATCCCACCATTGCACTGGCTGGGACGTGTAGAGAAGTTGAGCCAGAACAGGATCCTGGGGAATAGTTTCCTATGGTCACGCCAGACTCAGAGCTGGAGCAGCAGATGCTCATAGCTCACCTGTCTGCCTGGGCAAGCATGCAAAGATGTGATCCAGGGAGGCCTGGATTCCACATAGCAACTTACGGGTACACATGAGTCCTGGCTCTGCTGCTCAACCAGCTGAGTGGCCTTGGACAAGTTACTTAGTCTTTCTGCCCCCCAATTTCTTCATCTATAAAACAGGGATGATATGAATCCCTATCTCATAGAACTCTCATAAGGATTGGAAGTTGTTATTCTCATGGTGTTTAGAACAGATCATAGCTCTTGTAAGGGCAGTGGTGTTTGTTGAAGCACTGCTGTCTGTTGTATGATGAAAGGACCTGCTGCCTTGGCATGGCCCAGGGCATCAGAGAGCCAAAGTCACGGGTCCCACCTACAAATCACAATCTCTGAGGTGGGCCCAGCAATCTGTTGTAGCAAGCCCTGCAGGTGCTTCTGATACACGTTAGCTTCAGAAGCACTCTTAAAAACATTTTTACATGGGAAATACTTGTTTGGAAGAGATGTAAGGCAAAAATCAGGTGTAGTTACAAAGCCATATATGAGAGCACAGTATTTGTAAGTAAATAACTGAAGATAATTATAGTTTAGTAAAGTGTGTGTGTGTGATATGATTCCACCCTACAGGTCAGGCCAGACCAGACTCTCCAGCCCATCACTTTCAAAGGGCAGGGTGCCCTGGGGTTTGGCATGGAACCCAGGACAGGGTATTGCAGGACAAGGAGAGAGGCGCACACGTGACTCTAAGAACGTCAGTCCCTTCCCACCTAGAGCAGGAGAAAAGAAGGGACTCCAGCCCAGCTGGCCCTGGGGCTTTGGAGTCTAACTCCCAGGTCTTCTCTCCACTTCCCAGGAGCCTGGAGAGCTTTGGAAAAAGCAGGAGGCTCAGCCCATTCATTCCTGGACAGGGACAGGGAGGAGCACACCAGAGCTCCCACAGGTAGGGGTCAGGGAGAGGTACAGAGAAGGTATTACCCTGAAGTTAGGCCAGCAGTTTCATAACAAACAAACTCGGGGCTCAAGCTGTGAATTAATCAAAACTTTGAAAAGAAAACCTTCCCGTCAGGAGCTTCAGACACAAGGAATGAAAACAATCAGGCTGGCTGCAAAATGAAAGCAGCTCTGAAAGTGGGGGCCAAAGGAAGCCAGACACTCGGGGGTTGGACAAAACCAATAAAGCCAAACAAATTGTGCTGAGGGGCACTACGGACCTGTGGGCCTCTGATCTCAAGTGTCTTGACCTCCTCCGCCCTACACCCCTGTTCCACACCCACTCTCCCACTGGCCATGGGCATGATCACATCACCAGTGGCCTCCTTGCTCCAGACTTGGGACTCAATCTGGCTTCTCTTCCATCCTATCCCTGCTTTGTGACCTTCCAGCTCCCACCTCAACCCTCTTTTCCCCCCATGCAGTCCAGAGATCCCTGCAGCAGCCACGGGGAGCACGGGCAGATCAGCAGGGACTGGGCTGCTACCCTCCCAGGCCACAACAGCAAATGTCCACCTGGGAGGTGACAGTGGAGGCAGGGGAGGTGATTATCTGTTCTGACTCACTCCAGGCCTGCACTGCCCAGCACTGTAGCCACTGCCACATGTGGCTACTCAGCACCTGAAACACAGTCAGTCCAAGCAGAAATATGCTGCAAGTCCAATAGGAACCAGACCTGGCATGGTGACTCACGCCTGTAATCCCAGCGCTTTGGGAGGCCGAGGGGGGCTGATTGGTTGAGGCCAGGAGTTCGAGACCAGCCTGACCAATAGGGTGAAACCCCATCTCTACCAAAAAATACAAAACTTAGCTGGATGTGGTGGTGTGTGCACCTGTAGTCTCAGCTACTCGGGAGGCTGAAGCAGGAGAATTGCTTGAACCCTGGAGGCAGAGGTTGCAGTGAGTTGAGATCGTGCCACTGCACTCCAGCCTGGGTGACAGAGTGAGACCCTGTCTCTAAATAAATAAATGTTTAAAAAATAGAATTAACCTTACTGGTTTCTTTTTTTACTTTTTAATATGAAAGATTTAAAACCACACATGTGGTTTGCATTACATGTCTGTGGGACGATGTTGCACTAGAACATCTCCCTTTGAGCTTTGCCGGCCATTTCTACCCACACTCATCCCCTAGCAGTACCTCCTGCTGGGCACTGGGACTTAACTGTCTTGGGGAGCATGCCTCCTGAGGCCCCCAAAGGCTCATCCTAGTCTCCGGGTCAGTGCCAAGTAACAAAGAAAATGACTCCTGGCGACCAGCCAAGCTGGCTGGGAGGTGTCACTTGATTCACCAGGGCCTAATGCCCACCAGATAACCCTGCTAGGGCCTGCTGGCCAGACAGGGCCCGTCCAGTCTCACAGGCATTTGACTCAACTACGGGCATCTTCTCTAGGCCTACTTATTGCTGGAGAGGGAACAGTTCAGGTATGAGGGTCCCTTCCAGAGCAGGGACAAGGGTCCTGGGGCACCTCTGTGCCTCCCTCTTCTGCTCCCTAAGCATAGGCCTGTTTGAGAGAGCAGTTCCTGCCCCTGCCCTTCACAGCCTTGAGGGAACCAAGGTTCCAGCCTGCCATGGCTCACTTGGATGGGGGTCTCTCTGCCAGGCATGTCAACACCAGGCTTAGAACCCTGGCATCCCAGCTGTCCGTCCCAGAGCAGGAAGCAGAAGCCATATGTGATGAACTAAATAAAAGGAAAAGGGGAAGCAGGGGGAGGGTGGGGGGCTGTTTTGCAGTCCCTGCTGTGTCACTGGGCAGTCAGGTGCCCCTGCACACGTTCCTTCACCTCTGCAGCTTTGGCTCTATAATGAGGGGTATTGGCCTGTCGACGGAGCAGAATTTGGAAAATTCACAGGCTTTTAGGACCAACAAATTTGAGTTCAAATTCCTGCCTTGTCACTGACTGATGTGTGTGACCTTGGGCAACTTAACCTCTCTGAGCCTCTGTCTCCTCATCTGTACAGCTGGCACAATAACCTATAACTCACAGGTGTCCCTAGGATTAAATAACAAAGGGCCAACATCCAATAAGTAGTTGCCCTAAGGATCCTGGGAACCAAAGAACAGCAGATCAGGGCTGGCTGCCTGGGCAGCCAGATGCTCCAGGAGCCCAAGTCCTGGGCTCTAACTTGGCCTGGGAAGGGCACCCCCCAGGGTTTTCCAACGTCACAATGATGATGGCTCACACTCCCAGGGTGGCTCTCCATTTCACAGCCAACCTTCCCAGCACACCCCAAAGCACAGCCTGAGGCCCCACACAAGAGAGGTAGGGTCTTCTCTACCCTCAGGATCCATTTGCCCTCTTCATGTTGCTTTCCACGGGCTCCCAAGTCTCCTGCCTGTTACCCCCTCATCACAGGCCCACAGACTGAGGGCTGTCTCCTGCTCACAAACACAGGCTCATGCCGCAAATGTGGATGACCACAAAATGCTTGAACATATGTGCACCTTTACATGTATGCACATCAGCATTCACATGTTTTCTCATGACACAGCACTCTAGGTGGGCTATACACACGTGTGCAAACACACACACAAAGCCATGCCGTGCCCTTAGCAGACCTGGCACCAGCAAGGTTGCAGGCTACACTAGGCCCTTGGAGAGCTGCCCAGGTATGCTGGTCCCAGTTTTATCTGAAGAGCTGCCCCCAGGTGTGCTGGTCCTCGCAGGGCCTGGGAAAGGGGCTGTGTGCTCCTGGCAGGGTCATGTAGGTGTGGAAGGGACAGGCTGGGAGAGAGCTGATGGTCTGAGGAAACACAGAGAGAGGGCTTACAGGTCTTTGCTCCAAGACAGGGCAGGAAAAGTAAAGTGTCAAGACTGGAAGGCTTGCAAATCACACCAAGATAAAACAGACCATCTTATTCTTCCCGTAGCCTCTGAACCGGGTCCCTAGAGTCAGGTGGTTGGAAGAAAAGTCTCTGGGATCAGACAGACCTATGAATGCTCCCTCTGCCCATTAACACAATCTTGGGCAAATAACTTAACCTCTCTGAGCCCCAATTTCCTCCTCAGTGAAATAGGAATAAGAAAATCTAATATACAGCAATGAGTCTTCCTAACATCCCAGTGCCTATCAGATGCGCCTGTTTCACATTCTCATGGCGTTTGTACATTCTCGCACACATTTACATGCATAATTCATTCTGACTCACCCATTAGCCTGAGCTCCCACCCCACCCCACCCAGGGCACTGTGGAAATAGATCTGTTTTGCTCATCATTATAGCCCCAAAGTCTAGCACAGTTCCTGGAGCATAGTAGGTGCTCATGGACCAAGAGAGTAGCATATAATTCAGCAGCATAGCACAAGACAAACCTGGGTGCAGTCGGTGATGGCTGCTATTATTGCCATTATTAGAAAGGTGCTGCTCTCTGAGAATTATTTCCACACCTTTACCTCCCACAATCAGTTCTCCTCGACTGCCTCTTCCTTGCATCTAAGCTCTTCCTATGGGTGACCCAAATCCCCCCAGTAGCAAAGCTAGCCCACTTCCTTTCATTTTTGCCCTGGGACAGATGAGGAGCCGTTTCTACACTTTGGGGGTTTAAAGACCCCATTGAGGTCCTCCCTAAGTCTCTTTCTTTCCAGAGATTAAAAACTTCTCAAACTATTTTATTCCTTCCTTACAAAACATGTCTCATGCTTCTTCAGTTACCCTGTGGTTTCTCCAGAGGTTTTAAGATCAGTAGCCATAAGCTCCCCTCTCTCCAGGTGTCCAGAAACCAAAGGGCCTTCAGCCCACAGGAGATGTGTTATTGGGCTCCCCTAGTTCCCAACATAGTCTGATGCTCCTGGTTCTGTTCAGAGGCCACAAGCCCACAGGACACCCCAGCCCACCTCCAGCTTATTGGAAGTGCTCCTGTGCCCCCACCTGCTCAGTCTGGTCCCCACTCTTAAGGCAGAATGGCTAGAGTTGTATGAGACCAAATCAGACAATCTTAGAGCCAAAACAGACCAACTTCACTCCTTTTATAAACTGAGAAACTGAGACCCACAGATATCAAGTTCATGGGACTAGTTTTGGCAGTGCTGCTTCAGGAGTGGAGAGATGGAGGCCTCAACCAGCTGGGACACAGAACAGCCTGGAGGCCCTGCCACCAGCTCTGCCCTCCCTTCCTGCCTGAAACCATCTCACAGACCCTCTGTCTCTCTGCTTTCTTCTTGGCCTTATCTCACCTGGACCTCAGTAAGAGGTGAAGGCCCCTAAGAGGAAGGGCTCTGACCATCTTCATCCTTGATTTGATGTCTGGTTGTGTCCACAGGGTCCTGAGTCTTTGAGGCCCTGGGATGCGCTAAATCGAGTGCCTAGGACAATGTAGAGAGAGGAGCCTGCCCTCCATAGAGGGCCAGTGATGCTGACTCTTACATGACAAAGACTGTGGTGCTGGCTCTCTCCCTTTCCACCTCCCCCAACCAACCCTCTCCCAGGCCCTCTGACCCCATGCACCCACCCATCCACAGGAGCACATCCACTGTGCCTGTTTCTACCCAAAACAAATCATCAGCTCCTTCCTCTCCTAATGAGTCATTAGGCCTGTTGGTTGGAAATAGAGTTTCACCTTCAGCACTGCCCCCCGTCAAAAAAAAAATCTAGATCCAGATAAAGATAAATTTCAGTCACTGAAGCATAACAAGTGACTCAGACTCGAGGGGATGGGCAGACACTCCAATTACCCAGGAAATTCCAAGGGTTTAGTTACCTCCCAGGAACTGGACAGAGGCCGGTAAAGTTAATTCTGCTCTATACAGGGCGCTCCTAGCCTTTGGACATGGTTCTTATATATGCCTAAGATTTGGAGGAGCCAGTGTGGGGGAGGGACAGGAGACTTAACTCGATTTCCCAATACGTTTGACCATTAATATCAGCCAATAGAATCTTCATAACAACGCTGGTGTTCTACTGTATTGCAGTATGGTGGGTGTCACCTAAAAAATAATAGTCTAGATATGAGCATATTACTAGAGTTTCATTCAGTCATTAATAACTAGTCCAGTCTATCATCATATCATATGACCCAAATGTCTCCCATAACAAGGCCACTCAGGTTTGCAGGCTTCCATTCAGCCTCATCAGGCTCCAAAAAAAGGAGTGGTCTCCACAGTACATGGCTTCACCCTTTCAGGCACCTGGAATAACTGACCTAAGAGACAGTACCACCTCTTGCTCTAGCATTCTCAATATATTAATGTAATATTAGATTTCCCTCATTATATAACCTGTTTCTTTCTTTACCCCCATCTACTCCTTCTCTGCACTTACAGCCAAAGGTTTCCACCTTGGTGAGGGACATTGGGTTCGGCCACTGTGCTGGTCTAGATTACTGGCAGCAATACTGGTCTAGGAAGTGGTCTTCCTCAGTCCACCAGTCATAGGCTCTGGGGTCCCCAGACCACCCTCTCTTCTGACCAGCTGGTTTCAAACTAAGGGGTTCCCACTACCCTCTCAGGTCTGATAATTTGCTAGAACAACTCACTGAACTCAGGAGTTCTACTTACAGTTACAGTTTTATTGTAGGAAAAGAATACAAATGAGAGCCGGCCAAAGGGAGAGACATATAGGGCAAGCTCTGTAAGGGCCCTAAACCCAAAGCAGCTGTGTCCCTGGTGGGGAAGAGGTACCACTTTTAACCCAGGTTTTCATAGGCAGTGATGTCCACTGCTCCTTCTGGACTAGTGTATCAGCACCTGGGGCACGGCAGGCCTCGGTACTGCTTAGCTTGACCATCCATGGTCTCCCATGTTATTGTTGGTATGTCTCTGACCACCACTGCTGGGCTATACTTGTGAACAGATCTCTGCCCAGCCTGGTTACCCTCCATTACTAGGCCATAAAGCACAACCTCCTCATGGTCACTCCTCCAGGCTCTGGTAAAGTCCCTGGGGCATTGGGCAGAGACAGGAGGGGGTGGCCAGCTGGAGGTCAGTGTGAGAGCACATACCCTTGCTGTTCTCAGGAGCAGCCCCTCTCTGTTGAAGCCTCCTTGTCCTTGGGCTCCAGGACCTCAGCATCTTCTTTCCATGTGTTCCATCCTCCAAGATTCTGCCTCCGCCCCTGAAAAGTAGAGATCCCTTTTTCCTCCCTCACCACTCAATGCTCACTGTCTGGACATGCCTGGACAGTGTGAACCCCAAGACTGCACAATGTGGTCTTTCCTTCCTCTGGGTCACTCAGCCAGGACTGTGTGCTGGAGACTTAGCCTTGCACATGCACAGATTCCTCATATGTTGGCTCACAATTTGCTGAGATGCCTGATGAATGCTCTCTTAACCCTTGAAGTTATATTTTCCATAAGATGCCCCAAAATATCCTTGCTCAATACAAACGGAAAAATGTGAAGCCAACATCATATTATTCTTGGTTATTTTCAGTTGTGCTTTGATGGAAAAATAAGTTATTTCTTACATTAGACCTTAACCTACAGCTATTCTGATTACATTTCTGAGAAATGGAGTTTTTAGGGACTCATCTCATGTTTCCTTTTCTTTATCCTTGGATTAATATAATTACTATATACATTTTATGCTTGCAAGCTATTTATAAGAACTGAAACTTTCTCTAGGAAAAAAAACACAAAGGTCTTTATGATTTGGCCTCTGCATACTCTTACAGCCCCATCTTTATTCACAGCCCCGCCTATCCATCCCTCTACTTTCCCCAAGTTCCTTAATGGGCAGCCTCAGTAGTGCTTCAGAACACAGCGCTGGATAGGATGGGCTCTGGTTTAAATCCTGATTCTGCCTTTAGTTGGCCATAGAATTTTTGGCAAGTTTCCAAACTTTTGTTTCCTCATCTGAAAAAAGTGCAGATAACAGTACCTATCTCACACACATTAGGATGAGATACCTCTTCACACACATTAGGATGGCTGTTATTTAAAAAAAAGAAAAGAACAGATGTTTGCGAGGATGTGGAGAAATGGAAACTTTTGTGTGTTGCTGGTATGAATGTACACGGCAAGCTACTGTAAAAAACAATATGGCGGTTCCTCAAAGAATTAAAAAGCTGTGCTCAGATTTTCCTAAGTAATCTCAGAATTATTATATGATCCAATAATTTCACTTCTGGATATAAACAAAAAAAGAACGGAAAGTAGAGACTTGAAAGGATATTTGTACATTCATGCTTAGAGAAGCATTACTCATGATAGCCAAAAGGTAGAAGCAACCAAATGATCATCAATGGATGGATTAGTGCAGTGGTCCCCAACCTTTTAGGCACCAGGGACAGGTCTAATGGAAGACAATTTTTTCATGGGCCAGGGACAGGTGGGGGTGGGTGGTTTCAGGATGATTCAAGCACAAGTTGCCTTAAAAAAATAAATGAAATTATAACATATGCCAGAACATAGATAAACCTTGAAGATATTATGCAAAGTTAAATAAACCAGTCACAAAAGGGCAACTATTATGTGATTCCATGTAAATAAAGCACCTAGAGTAGTAAAATTCATAAAGACCAAAAGTAGAAAAGTTGTTGTCAGGGCTGGGGGAAGCGAGGAATGCAGAGTTATTGTTTGATGGGAACATTGTTTCAGTTGGGGAGATGAAAAAGTTCTGGAGGTAGATGGTAGAACTATTTGTACAACAATGGCAATATACTTAATGCCACTGAACCATACACTTAAAAGTGATTAAAATTGTAAATGTTACGCTATGCATATTTTAGCACACTAAAAATTGTAAATAACTTGTCTGAGAAGGTAAAGTACCTGTCTTAGAAGGTCACAGTGAAGGCACAAATGTACAGAATACATTTGGCATGATTCCGGAATATAGCAGGTGTTCACAAAATGTGAACTCTTCTTTCTGGAAAGACCTTGCTCTACTACCAGACTAGCTCTCATTCACAACTCAAACATACATGACTCTAAGAACTTGTTCCAACTCTTTTTACTCACATCACCATTTTGTGCTGAGCATCCACCTCTGTTCTCCCACCCACATGCTTCTACTATGGTACTGGCTTCTCTGTAGTTCATCCTTGCTTTTCTTCTCTGCCTTTCCCAGTAGACTGAGAGCTACTGAGAACACAGGGTGTGTCTGTTCCTTTCTTGTCCTAGGACCCAGTAGAGTACACCCTATACATGTTTAGAATGTTCATCCCACAAATATGGGAGGATCAATAATTTTAAAGGGGAAAATTTATTAAAATACAGGCTTCGCTTACATATAAGGACCTCCTTTTTAAATGTCAAACAGCTACATAAACCAATATGTAAACTATTACTTGAATTTGTAATATTTGAGGATAAAAATCATGATCTGATGGTAGTAGAAATACAGGACTTTTAAAAAATGCACTAAGTCAAACAAAGTTTGATGCACATACAGTGTTGTAGGTCAGTGGCTATAATTCCCAGCCCACTGGGGACCCAGGACCCTCATGTTGGCAACCATGCCTCTGTACAATAGGGCATTTGCAGAGTAGGCTAATAACTAAAGATTAGTTTGTAGAAAGATGATAAAGCATTTATGGTTTGTTCGTTCTGCTTGATGGCATAGAAAAGGAAGCTTGTGACTGTTCTGGGGTTTGGTGGAAGGAAGAACTGTTGGAAACAGGCAATCCCAGAGCTGAAGACCAGGCACTAGTAGGCTTGCCAGTCAAGTTGAGGTTTTCTGAGAGGAAGAAGGCAAAGCTCTGTAGACACCTGTGAGCTCATGATGTCTGGGATGAAGAACACATCAAGGATGTAAGTGTCCACATGGGAAAGAAGGTGGTCCATTGTGAGATGATCAGTGCCAGCAAAGAAACTCTACCTGGGACTGTGTGTCTGTGTTTGTTAGTTTCCTGGGGCTGCTGTAACAAAGTATCAGAAACGGAGTGGCTTAAACAACAGAGATGTATTGCCTCAAAGTCTGAAGGCCGGAAGTATGAGACCAAGGTGGTGTCAGGGTTGGTTCCTTCTGAGGTCTCTGAGACAAAGAACCTGTTCCATGCCTTTCCCTTAGCTTTTGATGGTTTGCTGTTAACCTTCAGTGTTCCTTGCCTTCTAAAAGCATCACCAGTCCCCACATGGCATTCTCCCTGTGTGTGTGCGGCTTCTGTCATTTATGGCTGATATGGTTTCACCATGTCCCCACCCAAATCTCATCTTGAATTGAAGTTCCCATAATCCCCATGTGTCGTGAGAGGGACCAGCTGAAGTCAATTGAATCATGGGGGCAGTTTCCCCCACACTGTTTCTATGATAGTCACTTAGTTCTCACAAGATCTGATGGTTTTATAGGGGGCTTCTCCCTTCGCCAGACACTCATTCTCTCCCCTGCTACCCTGTGAAGTGGTGCCTTCTGCTATGATTGTAAGTTTCCTGAAGCCTCCTCAGTCATGCAGAACTGTAAGCCAATTAAGCCTCCTTCCTTTATAAATTACCCAGTCTCAGGTATTTCTTCATGGCAGCATGAGAACAGACTAATACAGTAAATTACTACTGGGTAGTGGGGTACAGCTGTAAAGATACCTGAAAATATGGAAGCAACTTTAGAACTGGGTAACAGGCAGAAGTTGGAGCAGTTCGGAGGGCTCAGAAGAAGATAGAAAGATGTGGGAAAGTTTGGAACTTCCTAGAGACTTGTTGAATGCCTTTGACCAAAATGTTGATAGTGATATGGACAATGAATTCCACGCTGAAAAGGTCTCAGATGGAGATGAGGAACTTGTTGGGAACTGGATTAAAGGTCACTCTTGCTATGCAAAGAGACTGGTGGCATTTTGCCCCTTCCCCAGAGATCTGCAGGACTTTGAACTTGAGATAGATGATTTAGGGCGTCTGGTGAAAAAAATTTCTAAGTGGCAAAGCATTCAAGAGGAAGCAAAGCATAAAAATTTGGAAAATTTGCAGCCTGACAATGTGATAGAAGAGAAAAACCCATTTTCTGGGGAGAAATTCAAGCTGGCTGCAGAAATTTGCGTAAGTGATGAGGAACCAGATGTTAATCATTAAGACAATGGGGAAAATGTCTCCAAGGCATTTCAGAGACTTTTATGACAGCCTCCCCCATTACAGGCCCCAAGGCCTAGGAAGGAAAAATGGTTTCCTGGGCCGAGTCCAGGACCCCCTGCTGTGTGCAGTGTTGAGACTTGGTGCCCTGCATCCCAGCCACTCCAGCCATGGCTAAAAAAGGGCCAACATACAGCTCAAGCCATTGCTTCAGATGGTGCAAGCCCCAAGCCTTGGCAGCTTCAATGTGGTGTTGGGCCTGCAGGTGCGCAGAAATCAAGAATTGAGGTTTGGGAACCTCCGCCTAGATTTCAGAGGATGTATGGAGAGGCCTAGATGTCCAGGCAGAAGTTTGTTGCATGGGTGGAGTCCTCATGGAGAACTTCTGCTAGGGCAGTGTGGAAGGGAAATGTAGGGCTGGAGCCCCCACACAAAGTCCCCACTGGGGCACTGCCTAGTGGAGCTGTAAGAAGAGGGCCACCATCCTCCAGACCCCAGAATTGTAGATCCACTGACAGCTTGCATCATGTGCCTAGAAAAGCCGCAGACATTCAATGCCAGCCTGTGAAAGCAGCCAGGCAGGGGACTGTACCCTGCAAAGTCACAATAGCAGAGCTCCCTAAGGTTGGGACCTGTGGCCCCTTTGTTTTGGCCAATTTCTCCCCTTTGGAATGGGTGTATTTACCCAATGCCTGTACCCCCATTGTATCTAGGAAGTAACTAACTTGTTTTTGATTTTACAGGTTCGTAGGTTGAAGGGACTTGCCTTGTCTCAGATGAGACTTTAAGCTTGGACTTTTCAGTTAATGCTGGAATGAGTTAAGATTTTGGGGGACTGTTAGAAGGGCATGATTATGTTTTGAGTTGTGATGACATGAGATTTAGGAGGGGCCAGGGGCGGAATGATATGGTTTGGATGTTTCCCCACCCAAATCATTTTGTAGTTTCCAAAATCACCACATGTTGTGGGAGGCATCAGGTGGAGATAATTGAATCATGGGGGCAGTTTCCCTCATCCTACTCTTGTGGTAGTTAGTTCTCATGAGATCTGATTGTTTTATAAGGTGTTTCCCCCTTCGTTGGACACACATTCTCTCCCCTGCCGCCCTGTGGAAAGGTGCCTTCCACCATGATTGTAAGTTTTCCGAGGCCTCCTCAGCCATATGGAACTGTGAGTCAATTAAACCTCTTTCCTTTATAAGTTACCCAATCTCAGGTATTTCTTCATAGCAACACGAGAATGTACTAAAACAATAGCATACCTTGTAACTTCATTTTCCCAAGAGTAACCTGGTGAAGCTTTAAAGCCTATACAAAATAAATACAAATAGATGCCATGTAGAGTAGAATCAGGCTTTGCCATTAATACAAATAAACCCTGGCAGACAGCAGTAGCATTTGAGTGGCAGAGAGGAGTGTACATTCCATAATCAAGACCAGGGCTCAGCAAAGTTTTCTCATAAAGGGCCAGATAGTAGATATTTTAGGCTTTGTGAGATATGGTCTCTGTTATAATTAGCACAACTCTGCCACTGCTGCATGAAAACAACCATAAACGATTACTAAACAAATGAGCATCACTGTTCCAATAAAACTTTATCAGCAAAATCAGGCTGTGGGCCAGCTTTGGCCCACTTACCTTATTGGCGAAGAGTATTCTTCACTCTACTAAATCCTTTCCCTTTTCTTTTGCTCTTCTTATTTCCTTGGTGTCATTCCTCACATCAATTCTATCTCCTCTTGCATCTTTACCTCTACTCTAACCCTTGTGGCTTTTCTTCCCCTTCATGCAACTTACCATGAAGGATCTTCTGCCCCTACAGCAACCTCTCCTCATTGCAGTCTTCTACTTTTTTCCATTCCTCCCGAACTATGCAGCTTCTTCCTCAAAGCACCCTTTCTTCTCCATCCCAGTTCTAACTCTGACACTGATTCAAGCTCCCCACCCCATCCCATATCCACAAAGAAGACAGCATCAGCATTTGTGCGAGGCAATTCAATCCTGAGCTTGAGCCGCACAGTGTATATATAACCATATGTAGGCAATGGAAAATACTTGCAGATCATTCATCTCAATTTATGAACCTCTTTGGCAGCCTTTGTTCTACTCTCACATGTGGCTCTGCCAAGTTTATAAATACTTCCTCTGAATGACAATAAATTTGGTCTCCCCTAATCATTCACTCCACAGATAAAATCTCATTGAGGTTGCAATAGCACTGACATGTAAAGTTAACTGTTTTCTTGCTTGGTCTTAACATTCTAACCAAATGGATTTTGAGGGCCTCCTATTCATGGGTCACAGCTGCTTGACTCAAGGATTTTTGCCTATGCATTTCCTGACAGTCAGATACTAACTCACTTGGATGCCTGCCTCTCACACTGCTCTACTTTATGAAGTCAAGACCATTAATAAAATCCAGTTTACAGAAAGGCCTAGAGAAGGTTATTTCTCTGAACACTTCGCTGTACCTACTCCCAGAACAGATGAACTTACCAGATGTAACAGAAGCGGTTCTTCTTGTTCTCATGGAAGATGGGGTTGTCCTTTGTTCTGATGAGTCCTGAAGGACTTACAGGTAAGAAAACATATTCATAATATATTATCCTTTTCTGCTTTTTCCCTTAATTCTTGCCAGTTGCCAAACGCAGTGCCAGGTACATTAAGACTTTTTTTTAAAAAGGCATCTTCTTGTTATCACTACTATCAGCTTCACAACACTCTTTCCTCTTTTCTGTATCTACTCAACTACACAAAGCTCACTTGACAGCTTTGTAATTTTTTTAAAGTGGTTAATCCAGACTACAATTATCTCAATTTTATTTTGTTGCCTGAATTGATAATTGATGGATCAATCCTTTTTTTTTCTCAATGCAGTGAAAATTACTATGTCATTAAATTGCTGGAAATATGCTGTGGGAGGGGAAGGGAATCATCTTTGAATTCTATTTTATTTCTGTATTTATTTTCAAATATATGTATAGAGAGAAGAGTCAGGGAGGCACAAGGGAAAATAAGCAAGAATAAAGGCCACAGGGTCATGAGGAAAGACACAGGTGCCCAGGTGGTGCAGGGAACCTGTTTTTGTTCCTTTTTGTTTTCTTTCTCCTCTGTCATTCCTCTGCTTCTGTGTCCTCCTTATCTCGCCCTCTTTTCAGTTTCTCTCCATTTAAAATAAATTAGAACATGGAATCAAAATGTCATGTTTTATTTTTCAAAGATTATTATTACCAGCTAAATAACATTGACTGGTAATTTTTATTTTGAGTATTGTACAATTTAGTTACTGATTACTAATTATTTGAAAACAGGATTTATTTTTTGGATTCTTAGCCTGTTGCTTCCACATGCTCTGAGAGGTGTAACTTTACATGGAAAATAAAATACCTTCATGGTCAGAACAGAAGACAGTCATGATGATTTTGGTTATTTTGGTTCTTCCTTTTTTCCCTTCTCCCCTCCCTCCCGGTCTCTGATTACTCACACCCAACTGTGTCACTGTGATGACCAGTGAGTCAAACACTCACCTTGGGTTCCTCCTGGGGGAGTAGTAACTCACAGCAGCCTATCTCCCTCCGGGAAGGCCACCTGTGACTTTCACTGCCACAGGGCTCAAGCAAGGCTCTGTACACAAAGTGGTCTTCACACAATGAATCAAGACTGTTGATTGACTGAGGGGTCAGAAGGTTGGCAGGCTGGTCGTTGGCTAGAGCCCAGTAAAGATGACAGCAACCAGGCTCAGAGACACACAGGGATGGCCACGGGGGTTAGGCACCAGATTTCCCACTCTCAGGCTTATGGACTTTGCAAGTCCCACTTATCGAGATTCAAACCTTGGCTCTAGCTGTTGAATTTAAGATTCAGAGAGCTGGGGCTTCTCACGCTATGTATCTGGGTCTCATTATTTTCATCTTTGAAGTAGATAAGGCTGCCTATCCTACAGGTTTCTCATGAGCATGCAGGAGGTAAGATACAAGGAGCACCTAGCACAGCACGCAGCAGATGAAAAAGAGCATGGAGAATGGAGGGGAAGAAAAAGGACACAGGACAGCAGCCAGGAGTATGCACAAGTTAATTTGGGGCTGTGTGAGGAGCTGATGCAAACAAGCCCTGATACATAAAGGCACCACAGGGAAAGTTGGGATTCTGCGCTAAGTGAGGTTATTTCCTGAACTTGCTAACTACACAGCACCATCTAGGGGCAGAGCGTGCTTCGAACAAATGGTGGTCTTGACAAGGTCCTCTGACCCAGCGGAATTCCCAGTCCCTTTTTCCCCTTTCCCCTCAGCCCTCTTCTTGCCTCTGCTCCCTTCTCTTCCATGGCATGTCCTTTCTCACTCAACACTTATTCCCTTTTCTTCCTCTATCTACTCTTCCTGGTGCAGTAATTTTTTTGCAATGGGATCCTTAGAGTTTTGGACAAAATAATCTGTGGGAAGTCAAATAATTACTATCCTCAAACATCACTAGCCCTTCCTCCTGTCCTCATGTCACTGATGTCCTTTGGATGGCACGAGAAATTTGACTTGCTGAGACTGTGCTGTCTCTGGTCTCGGATGAGGGTCGTCATGGTGCTATGGATGTAGGGCTGGGTGTTACCACAGCAGGTGGTGAGAAGATGGCAGTGAAGGAGGACACTCTGGTTTCAGCTCACATCCTGGGGGGCCACCTTCTGTGATGTGAATTCCACTGTGAATCTTTTCTTGTTCTTCAACCAGAGTAAGGACTCTACCCAAAGAACTCAGAAGCTAATGCCAGCAGCAGAGTTTTCACTTAAAATGTTTCTTTAAAAAAAAAAACCAAACCCTCAAAGAGGGAAAGACTATTTTGGCCAAGTCTGCATCTTATGAGACTGAGACTTGCCAATTCTTATTCCCCATTTTAGAAACTGTGATTTTTAAAACAATGCTGAATTATTTCTTTCAAAATACATTTACAAAGAGAGTTTGGATTCAGTTCAACCTTCTTTCCACACCTCCTTAAATCTCTCTCATTCTTCTCAAGAACGAAGATTTGCTTTCAAATCCCAACAAGTTGTGCTTGAAATAGCATCAAGTCTGTTCACTATAAAGTGTTTTTGAAAATTCAGTAGGAACATTGTAATACAGTAATGAATTTCCTGAAACATTATTAGAATGCATCACTTCCATACAGTTTGCATGTTCCCTGCAAATTATTAAATGCCAATTTAAGTGCCACTTTATGGTGTTTCTGTTTGTCTTTTCCCCAATCGAATGTTACTAAGTACATACTTTTGCTCTGAAGGTGGCCATTAGTAAACTAAAATTCGTTTGGATTTTACAAATTGTCTAGTTTACCTCAGGGAGTAAGACTTAGCAAATATTTTAAAACTTCAACAATTCTGATCAAGGCAAAAATGTATGTGGAAATAATTACCTGTGTCAACTGAAAACTAAATAGAAACACAACATATACATTTTCTTATTTTTCCCTTGCTAATGATCATCTGTTGTATGTATAGTGAAACTACTCACCAGAACAATTTCTCTGTCTAGAGCACCCCCTCTCTCCAATGTCTGCCTGGAAAGGGCCTCATCATTCTTTACATTTAAGCCAAATGCCATCTACCCAATAAAGCTAACTACCTAGAGTACTTAGGCACTGCTTCTCAGTGTGTCCAGAGAGCTTTGTATGTGCCTTGATTAAAACAATGACTTTGCTATATTATAATTTTTGATACTAATGCTAATCTCATTTCCATTTTAAATTCCTTTGTTCCTGGTATAGTAATAGCTACCACTCTGCACAAAATACTTTTTTTTTTCTTTTTTGAGACAGGATCTTGCTCTGTCAGCCAAGCTGGAGTGCAGTTGCATGATCATAGCTCACTGCAACCTCAACTCTTGGGTTGAAGTGATTTTCCCACCTCAGACTCCCAAGTAGCTGGGATTACGGGTGTGTGCCATCACCACACCTAGAATTTTTTTTTTTTTTTAAGATGGATTCTTGCTATTGTCACATGCATCCATGTGAAGAGACCACCAAACAGGCTTTGTGTGAGCAATAAAGCTTTTTAATCACCTGGGTGCACGTGGGCTGAGTCCAAAAAGAAAGTCAGCAAGGGAGACAGGGGTTGGGCAGTTTTATAGGATTTGGTGGGGAGTGGAAAATTACAGTCAAAGGGGGTTTTTCTCTTGCAGGCAGGGTCGGGGCTCACAAGGTACTGGATGGGGGAGCTTCTGAGACTTATTGTCCAGAAGAAGGAATTTCACAAAGTTAATCAATCAGTTAAGGTGGGGCAGGAATGAATCACAATGGAGAAATGTCAGCAGTTAAGGCAGGGACCAATCATTTTCACTTCTTTTGTGATTCTTCAGTTGCTTCACGAATCTGGATATATAAGTGCAGACTTGGGCTCAGAGGCCTGACATTTCTGTCTTTTTTTATTAATAAGAAAAAACAAGATAGTGGTGAAGTGTTGGGGCAGCAAAAGTTTTGGGAGTTGGTATGGAGAGATAATGGGTGATGTTTCTTAGGGCTGCTTTGAGCAGGATTAGGGGTGGCTTGGGAAGCTAGAGTGGAAGAGATTAAGCTGGAGGAAGATTTTGTGATAAGGGGTGATATTGTGGGGTTGTTAGAAGGAGCATTTGTCATATAGAATGATTGGTGATGGCCTGGATGCAGTTTTGTACGAATTGAGAAACTAAATGGAAGACACAAGGTTCAAATAAGAGAAGGAGAAAAGCAGGTATTAAAGGACTAAGAATTGGGAGGACCCAGGACATCTAATTAGAGAGTGCCCAAGGGGGTTCAGTATGATTATTTGCTTGGTTAGTGAGTTTTTGGGCTCTGTCCTTGAATTTTTTTATGTTGTCATACACCAGACCAGATTGATTATGTGAAAACAACACTCTTAATTTAAAAATATACAGGATCCCCATTTTTTAGCAGTGAGTAAGTTGAGGCCTCGGCAATTTTGGAGGAAAGAAATGCAAAGCCAGCAATTGTTTGTTAAAGAAGGATTAGAAATGGCTAGGAGAGAGTGAGTGAGATTGATAGTGTGGTGGAGATAGCTGGGGAGAGGTACAGGGTATCATAAGAGCAGAAACGAGAACAAGAGTGAGTATAAAAGTAAAGAATAGGAGTTTATCAGGGTGAAAGTATTGGAGTGTACCTTGCCACTGAAGATCTTCTATCCACTTTAAGAGAGACTTAAGGGTGGTGGTTTGAGGTAAAACCAGGAGATATCAGTTATGATGATTTTGAGGAAAAGGGTAAACTGGCAGTATAAACAAGGGCAGGGCATTTACAAGTAGTTGAGGATGGTGAATAGGAGTATGACTAGACAGAAGATAGTAGGGATGACAAGTTTTTGCGGTGCAGTCCAAATAGTAGGGTGACTACGTAAAGCCCTGTTGCAAAAAGTAGGGCAAGGACGAATAGAACTAATAGAATGAAGGGATGTATTAGGTTCATAAGGATTATTACTGCTCTTCAGAAATGCAAGTGAGTTTAAGGGAAGTAGGGGAGAGTACTTGCGAATTCCAGGAGGAAGAGGCGAGATCAGGCTGCCTGTCTGACGGACACAGATATATTCTGGAACGGTGAACCCAGTGGGGAGGGTCCTGCAGGCAGACAGCAGTTGGGGTACTATAGATGAGTAACTAGGGTCTGGTCCATTGAGGTTGTAGAGTTTGAGGGTCAGGTTCTTAATAAGAACAGATCATCAAGCTAGGGTGTCTTTATATGGCTGGGAATCTGGAGAAGGCAAGAGAAGATTAGCAGCCTGGAAAATTTCCTGTCTAGCCTGCTGGAGGTCTGGAAGATAGTTGCCTAGAGGGCTGGTGTCTGGTACGAGGTTAGGGCTGAGGAAGAAAGTGAATTATGTCTGACAGAAGGGAAGAAATGGCCACAGTGGCCTTCTCAGACCCTGTGGGAAAGGCCTCTATGTATCTAGTGAAAGTGTCTTCCCAAACCAAGAGGTATTTTAGTTTCCTGACTCGGGGCATATAAGTAGTCAATTTGCCAGTCCTGGGCAGAGGTGAATCCCCAAGCTTGATGTGTAGGGAAGGGAGGGGGCCTGAATAATTCCTGAGGAGTAGTAGAATAGCAGATGGAACACTGAGAAGTGATTTCCTTAAGGATAGATTTCCATAATGGAAAGGAAATGAGAGGTTCTAAGAGGCGGGCTAGCAGCTTGTAACCTACATGGAAGAGGTTATGAAATGATGACAGAATAGAACAGGCCTGTGAGGCTGGAAGGAGATATTTTCCTTGGTCCAAGAACCATTTGCTTTGTGTGGGAAGAGATTGATAGGTGGAAGTTTCAATGGGAGAGTAGGAGGGAGTGACCCATGAGAAGGAGAAAAACTGGCCATGAGGGACAGAAGTTGGAACGCTAGCTGCTTTTGTAGCTACATTATCAGCATAAGCACTGCCCTGAGCAATGGGATCCGATGCCTTTTGATGGCCCTTGCAGTGAATGACTCCAGCTTCTTTTGGAAGTAAAGAAGCCTTGAGAAGAGTTTTTATTAAAGAGACATTAATGATGGAGGACCCTTGCATAGTGAGGAAACCTCTTTCAGCCCATATAGCAGCATGGTGGTGCAGGATATGGAAGGCATATTTACAGTCGGTATAAATATTGATGCGCGGTCCCTTTGCAAGAGTGAGGGCCCACGTTAAGGCAATGAGTTTGGCTTGCTGAGAGGTAGTGAAGGGGGACAGAGTGGTAGCCTCAATGATAGATATGGAAGATACTATAGCATAGCCTGCCTTTAC
Source organism: Theropithecus gelada (assembly GCF_003255815.1). Classification (NCBI taxonomy): domain Eukaryota; kingdom Metazoa; phylum Chordata; class Mammalia; order Primates; family Cercopithecidae; genus Theropithecus; species Theropithecus gelada. The sequence continues at coordinate 7,730,936 of NC_037668.1, forward strand.
TGGTGAGTGGCAATTAGGCCTGGTGAAACTGCCATCAATAAACCAGGTGTGATCAGGGTGAGGAATAGCAAAGAAAGAAATATGGGGAAATGGAGTGAATGTCAGGTGGATCAGAGAGATACAGTCATGGGGGTCAGGTGTGGTATCAGGAATAATGTGGGAGACTGGATTGAAGTCTAGGCCAGGGACAATGGTAATTGTGGGAGACTCAACAAAGAGTGATTACAGCTGAAGGAGCCAGGGAGGAGAAAGTATATATGTCAGGTGTGAGGAAGAAAATAGATTTTGGAAGTTATGAGAACTGTAGAGAATGAGTTGAGCATAGTTTGTGATTTTTGAGGGCCTCTAAAAGTATTAGGGTGGCAGCAACTGCTGCACAGAGGCATGATGGCCATCCTAAAACAGTAAGGTCAAGTTGTTTGGACAAAAAGGCTATAGGTCACAGTCCCGGTCCTTGTGTAAAAATTCTGACTACACAGCCCTATACTTCATCTGTGTGTAATGAAAAGGGTTGGGATGAGTCAGGGAGAGCTAGTCTGGGAGCAGTCTCTAGAGCTATCTTCAAGGAATGGAAAAAGGAGTGGGAAAAGGATTTAGGATCTATGGGGTCAGATAGGTTTCCTTTTGTGAGTTTATATAATAGTTTATTTAGGATGGCAAAACCAGGTATCCAAAGGTGGAAGTATCCAACCATGCACAGGAAGGAAAGGAGTTGTTTTGTAGAAGGGACTGGGGTTTGGGAGATTAGCCAGATATGATCAGCAGGGAGAGCATGTGTGTTTTTATGAAGAATTATGTTGAGATAGGTAACAGATGAGGAAGAAATTTGGGCTTTGGAGGGGGATGTATGATGTCCTTTTGAGAACAGATGTTGGAGGAGGAGGAGCATGTCCTATTGGGAAGATTTGTAGGAGGGGCTATAAACTAGAAGGTTATCAAAATATTGAATAAGGTGAGAAACAGATGGATGGAAAGAAAGTAAATCATGAGACAGGGCTTGACTGAAGTAATGGGGGCTGTTCCTAAAGCCTTGTGGCAGTACAGCCCAGGTAAGCTGCTGGGACTGATGGATGTCAGGGTCAGTCCAAGTGAAAGCAAAGAGAGGCTGGGATGAAGGGTGCAAAGGAATAGTAAAGAAAGCATGTTTGAGATCCAGAACAGAATAATGGGATGTGGAGGGGTTGTGGAGGGAGGTATTGAGGATAGGAGAGTATATGGGTTTGGCACCACGGGGTGGATAGGCAAGACAATTTGGTTGATAAGGTGCAGATCCTGAACTAACCTGTAAGACTTGTCCAGTTTTTGGACAGGTAAAATGGGGGAATTGTAAGGTAACAAAGGGGTAATTTAAATAGGCTTTAAAAGACCATGCTGTAACAGGCAAATGATAACAGGCTTTATTTCTTTTAAAGCCTGCTGTGGAATGGGATATTGGGGTTGAGCGGGATAAGCATGATTAGGTTTTAATAGGATGATAAGGGGTGCATGATCAGTCGCCAAGGAGGGAGTAGGGCTGTCCCATACTCATGGATTAAGGTGGGGAGGTACAAGGGGAAGATGTGAAGGAGGCTTTTAACTGGGGAAAGGGGTGGCAATGAGATGTGGCTACAGTCCAGGAATAGTCAGGGAAGCAGATAACTTGGTTAAAATGTCTTGGTCTAATAAGGGAACTAGGCAGGTGGGGATAACTAAAAAAGAGTGCATAAAAGGATGTTGTCCACATTGACACCAGAGTTGGAGAGTTTTAAGAGGTTTAGAAGTTTGGCCAACAATACCCACAACAGTTATGTAGGCAAGGGAAACAGGTCCTTGAAAAGAAGGTAATGTGGAGTGGGTAGCCTCCATATAGGTTAAGAAGGGGATGGACTTACCCTCCACTGTTAAGAGTTACCCAAAACTCGGTGTCTATGGTGGCCCAGGGAGCTTCTGAGGCGATCAGGCAGCATCAGTCTTCAGCTGCTAAGCCAAGGAGATCTGAGAAGGAGTCAGCCAAGGAACACTGGGTTTGAGCTCCAGGAGCTTTAGGAGTGGTGGCGATGTGAGTCAGACAGTCCGACATCCAGTGGGGGCCTACACAGACAGGGCACAGTCTAGGAGGAATCCCAGGCTGTGGGCATTCCGAGGCCCAGTGGCCAGGCTTTTGGCATTTGAAGCAAGGTCCATGAGGAAGTTTTGAAGGAGCCCCTGGGAGCTGTGGCTTGGATGTGCTGAAAGTTTTTGTATGCTGAAGACGTGGTTGAGGGTTGTCTTACTGCAGAGGCAAGTAGCTGTAACTCAGAGATGCATTGTCATTTGGCTGCCTCCTCTCTATTATTGTACACCTTGAAGGCGAGATTGATTAATTCGTGTTGTGTGGTTTGAGGGCCGGATGCCAATTTTTGAAGCTTTTTTCTAATGTCAGGAGCTGACTGGCTGATAAAATGCATATTTAGAATGAGACAGTCTTCTGACCCTTCAGGGTCTAGGGCTGTAAAGCATCTCAGGGTTGCTGCCAAATGAGCCATGAACTGAACTGGGTTTTCGTCTTTACCTTGGGTGGTTTCTTTAAGTTTGTCATATTAACAGCTTTGTAAGCTGCCTTTTTAAGCCCTTCAACTAGGCAGGAAATCATGTAATCTCACCTAGCCATACCTGGGGAAACTGCCTGATAGTTCCATTGGGGATCCTCTTGGGGAACCACTCTAATGCCTTCCTAGAGGTCTGACTCATGAAGCCAGCAGTTATAAGAGTGAGATTGGGCTAGAGGAAAAACTCTTTCCTGTTCATCTGGGGAGAGGGTAGAAGTTAGGATGGCATTTAAGTCACTCCAGGTTAAATTGTATGACAGAGTTAGATTTTGGAATTCCTATATATATTTAGTGGGGTCTGATGAGAAAGATCCTAAACACTGACTGGTCTGGGAGAGGTCCGACAGAGACAAAGGCACATGCACCCTGACTATGCCTTCAGCTCCAGCCACCTCTCTAAGAGGAAATTGTTGGGCAGGTGGAGGAGGGCTAGTTACAGAATGAAACTGTAAGCCAGACTGGGTGTGAGGAGGGGAGGTAATGGAAGCGTTATAGGGTTGGGGAACGGAGGCTGTGGAAGAATTGGGACCTGGCGAGGGGCGGCCAGGGGAGAAGGGAGAGATCAGAGGGGTCAGTGTAAAAGGAGGATTCAGAGGACTCTGAGCTTGGAGTGGAGACCAAAGGAGGGGACAGGAGAGAAAGAAGGAAAATCTGGGACGAGTCACATTGGGAGCAGAGACTAGGGAGGCAACGATGTGTAAAAAAGGCCTGGATGTAAGGCACCTCAGACCATTTGCCCAATTTTCGACAAAGATTATCTAGGTCTTGTAGGATAGAGATATTGAAAGTGCCATTTTCCGGCCATTTAGAACCATTGTCAAGTTTGTATTGGGGCCAAGCAATATTGCAGAAGAAAATAAGGCATTTAGATTTTTTGGTCAGGCATAAGTTGAAGAGGTTTTAAGTTCTTCAGAACACAGGCTAAGGGAGAAGGGGGAATGGAAGGCAGAAGGTTGCCCATAGAAAGGTGGAGACATGGACAAGTTGGGGGAGGGGGTGAGTAGCCCTGGGCTGTAATGTGGGTGAGCAGCCAAAGCAGGCATTCCCACAATTGACTTGCCACTAAGAGAATGTGGGTAAATGACCAATGCAGGTGTCCCCGCAGTGATCAGACACCAATGAAATGTGAGTGAATAATCAGGCAGGCATCCCCACAGTGATTAAACACTAAGGGAAGACTCTTCCTGAGTCCAAGACCAGCGCCGGAGTTTTGGGTCCATTGATAAAATGTGTCTCCTTTGTCTCTACTAGAGAGGAAAAAGAACTGGAATTGGAAGAACAGAGAGACTGGAGGGTGGCGAGAGAGGCTAGAGAAGAGAGTGAAAAGACTGCTTACCTGATTTGAAATTGATGAGATGTTCCTTGGGCTGGTCTGAGGACCCGAGGTCATAGGGGAATCTCCTCACAGAGTGATGGCGAGGACAGGGGACCAGTTTCCTGAAGAAGTCCCCCTGTCCTGGGTCTTCACCACCAAATGTCACATGTGTCCATGTGAAGAGACCGCCAAACAAGGTTTGCGTGAGCAATAAAGCTTTGTAATCACCTGGGTGCACGTGGGCTGAGTCCAGAAAGAGAGTCAGCAAGGGAGATAGGGGTGGGGCAGTTTTATAGGATTTGGTGGGGAGTGGAAAATTACAGTCAAAGGGGGTTTTTCTCTTGCAGGCAAGGGCAGGGGTCACAAGGTACTGGGTCAGGGAGCTTCTGAGACTTATTGTCCAGGAGAAGGAATTTCACAAAGTTAATCGATCAGTTAAGATGGGGCAGGAATGAATCACAGTGGAGAAATGTTATCAGTTAAGGGAGGAACCAGCCATTTTCACTTCGTTTGTGATTCTTCAGTTGCTTCACTCCATCTGGATGTATATGTGCGGACTTGGGCTCAGAGGCCTGACAGCTATATTGTCCAGGTTGATCTCAATCTCCTGGGCTCAAGCTATCCTTCTGCCTCAGCCTCAAAGTGCTGGAATTACAGGCATGAGCTGCTAGACCCAGCCCAAATAATCTTCTGAGAGCTTTGAATATATCATTAACCCATTTAACCTTCATGGTAACTCTTAGAGCAGGGTTTCTCAAGTGGGGTCCCATGGAATCCTAGTGCTGTTGTTGCAGGTTTTATATCTTGATTAAACAAAAAGAAGTATCACTTTTAAAATCTGATCATGTAAGCCAATGCTAGCACTCACAGTGATGGATCGTGACAGAGCAGCCCATTTGCAGTTTCATTAAAGGTCTTTCAGCCCCATGTGGTAGTGTGCAGTAGGATCAAGTCCATTTGAATGAATCCATTCTCAGGGTTTGGCACTGTTGATAATTGGTGAGTGCTGTATTGCACTGAGAAAATGAGAGTCTACTGGCCTCAGCCTCTCCCTCCTGAATGACATTCTGCAGACTTACCCTTCCCCCGACCGCTGTACCTGAGCAAATGAGCCCTCCTGGGGTGAAAGCAATTCCCTGAGAAATTTTCATTTTAAGAAGGAATTTTTATGTGCTCATTTACCTCCCTGTTGCTATACTGTTGTTGTAAACATTATAAACCCATGAATCTTGTAGGACCCAAGTGAAATGCATTGTGATGTTTTTGTACTCTTTGTATTTTTCTCATTTTAAGTATTTCTTCTTAGTGTTTTACACATATCTGACCATCCAATATGACCATATATGAAGATGAGTCATAAGATGAGAAAGGAAAATACTAAGCCTAGAATGCAACATATGTGTATAAGAATCTTGTAAGTATTGGGCCTATTTTGAGTCTGATCATGTCTCAGTAAGAAAATATTTTTTCAAAATCTCAAATAAAATTGTCTTTTGGGCTATGCTTTTATTAATGTGGCTTTGGCTTATGATTTGGGTAGCTTTACTATTCAATATAGTCAATGATATTTCACTGTGTCAACATGATGATTAAGTTTAATATACAGTATTTAATTAAATTAAATCTACATAGTCTATTTTTTTTCAAATTATGCCAATCCAGTTATTTAAAGGAAATTTATTTGGATTCCCATAAGAGATTTTTTTTTGAATTTATAAAAGGGAAATAATAGTTTCACAAAAGGTAAGCTGATCTTAACTACCTTTTTTTAAAAAAGAAAAGTTGTCCCCAAAGTTACTTTATGGCCAGGCTCATGCCTGTGATCCCAATACTTTGGGAAGCAGGAACAGGGGGATCACATAAGCCCAGGAGTTTGAGACTAGCCTGAGGGAAGAATGGCAAGACCCTGTCTCTACAAAAAATAAATAAATAAATAAATATTTTAAAGCTATTTTCAGATTTAGATAGCAAGAAAAAAGTACTCTTGCACATTCTTTATACTATACCTCATTAGCATATTATATTGTAGACATTTATGATAAGGTTTCTAAAGCCTATTTAAATAAGATTTTTCTTTTAAGTAGAACATTTTTAAGTAGGAAAAACTGATATTTTCTCTAGCTACACTACTGACCTACAGAGTTAATATCCTTTGTGGGGAGGCAGAAATCACACAGAGAAAGTAAATTCATATGTCACGCAAAATAAACAGAGCCATAGAAAAAATTGAAATGTGTAACTAATTGATTTAGACTTGTAAATTTGGGTTGAAATTGTATTGTTTATATAGTTTTTCAACATTTGAGAGACCCTAAGAAACCATATGTTTTAGTTTATTAATAAACCATGTTTTAGTTTATTAGATTTATGAAAAGATTTTTCATACAATTACTTTATTTGAAAAGAAATCAAGTATATTAAACTCATAACTGCAGTTTAAAATATTTGAAGTGGGGTCCCCCTGCCACCCTACTTTAAAACGTATGCCATTCCATCTTCCCTATTTTAATTGACTTTATAGAAATTACCACCTTCTAGGACAGATGCAGTGGCTCACGCCTGTAATCCCAGTACTTTGAGAGGCCAAGGCAGGTGATCACCTGAGGTTGGGAGTTTGGGACCAGCCTGACCAAGATGGAGAAACCCCATCTCTACTAAAAATACAAAAAAATTAGCCGGACATGATGGCGCCTGCCTGTAATCCCAGCTACTTGGGAGACTGAGGCAGGAGAATCACTTGAACTTGGGAGGCGGAGGTTGCAGTGAGCTGAGATTGAGCCATTTCACTCTAGCCTGGGCAACAAGAACGAAACTCTGTCTCGAAAGAAAAAAGGAAAGAAAGAAAGAAAAGAAATTTCCACCTTCTAATATAGCATACACTTTGTTTGTTTACTTTGCTTATTTTCTGTCTTCTGTCCATTAGTATGGAAGCTTCATACTATGAATATGTGTATGGGTTAACCACAGATATTTTGTCTGTTTTGTTCCTGATGTTCCCAGTGCCGAGACCAAAGGCTGTCAACTGATATTTTTCAATGCATAAATAAATGAATAAGGTTTATAAATTGAGCCTAAAGACATAAGCAGGAGCAGGGATGTTTAAATGTGTCATTTTAATAAAATATTATTTGTTAAAATTAATAAATTTCTGGGAAGTCTTTTTAGACCACAGAAATAACCCTCAAGTATATTTCAAAGTTTACATTTGACATTTTGCAATTTTTCTCAGTTTCCTGGGCCAGCGGGCCAGCTCTAATGTAGAACACATGAGTGCTCACTAACAATTTTGTCATTCCTCAAAGACTCCCATTATCCTTTCTTGATAGTTAATTTTCAGCATGGACGTCATTCTCTTGGACAAGAAAAGCAGGAACAAAGCAAGATCCAAGGAGCTCCACTGTTTCTCTGTTACTCAGTGTTGCACTGTCAGGCCCAAATGGGGGACATATTAGATTTTTCTTTTCCTGCTTTAATAAGAACTTGTATTTTAAAAAATTATTTTGTTATGGTTTTTCTTTATAATTCAGTACATTTGAGGTTTTAACTTTCCTGACACAGGTTCATGTCAACATGTCCTATTTAGCTCAGCTGCACATTGTGCTATTCTTTTGAAGTCTAAACTCAAAGAGAGGTACTTGATATAGCTATACTGGCTTCTACAGGTCCTCCCTGTCTTTTTCCACATCTGATTCAGTTCAGTTGCAATCACAGCATAGACATCAGAAAAGCACCAACAGCTGAAAAGCCATTGGCACTGTAGCAGTCTTGATGGACATTGGTAGCACATATTGTTATCAATTGCCACAATAACATTACCTAACAAATAACCGTAAAACTCAGTGGCTTAAAACAATAACCAATTATTACTACTTATACACTTATGAATTGACTGGACAGTTCCAGTCTTGACTGAGTTCAGCAGGGCTCAGGTCTCTGTTCAGTATGGGTCAATTGTAGCTTTCTTGATTTTAGCTATGCTCTCTCACATGTCTGCAGCTCAGCTGGGCCAACTAGACTGACTCAGCTCTGCTCCACATCCTCTAGCAGCTCTCATCCTCTAGCAGCTCAGTACTGGCTTGTTCTCATGATGGAAGCAGGGATCTTAAAGAGAAAGAGGTATATGATGGCTCTTGAGGCTTAGCCTCAGGCCTAACTTCTGTGGCATTCTGTTAGCCAGAGAAGACCACAAAGCCAGCCCAGATTCAAAGGGTGGAGAAGTAGATATCTACAACTGCAAAGGGACCATTTCTACAATAAATCTACAAATAGCATAATTGCTTATTTGAGTGTTGACAGCCACAGAAGACACCATCAAAGTCACCCAGAGAAGTAAAAGAGGCTCTAAAGATGATTCCACAGTGTACACAAAAGGATTAGTCTCCTGAGCATGTGCAGGCAACACATGAGGAAGTCAGAACTGCTTGAAAGGATTATGAAGAGAGTTCATTTTCCTGAATAGCAAGAGGCAACAGAGCCTGATTGTCAGTGCTATTTGTCCACCCTAACTGGCGAACTTAAAAATATGGGTAATATGGGAAGGTTTGTAGCACTCATGTAATCCAGGGCTCAGGTATTGCACCAAAGTTGTGGAACATGCATAGCTCATTTTGTTCACATTACTGAATATTAGACCACATCCTGGGATATGATATGTAAGTGTTATGTAAGTGTGGGTTGCTTTTATTTATGTGATGTGTACCAAGATGTTTCACCAAATTAAGTCTATTGTGTCTGTAGTACTACATGTGATGGTTTGAAGCAACCCATGCAGGCTGCTCTCCTGTCTGGGGAGCTTCCTGGTCCCCACATTGCAAGTGCAAACTTCCTTCCTTGAGCCTTGAACTTTGTCAGTCCTTAGCCCTGAGCCTGTCTGTCCACTCCTGTTCTGATTCATTTTCATCCCCTTGCCTCTGCTCTTTTGTTTGAGGAAGGAAATAAACCCAAAAAGCAATGCTTAAGAGGCAAAATTCTAAAAACAATCAAACAAACAAAATTCCAGCTGCTACAGTTTAAAGCTCATTAATCCTTGAGGAGAGTGTAAATCACATATCAGTAACATTTTTAGAGGCTGATTTGGCAATATCTATCAGCATTTAAAATGTGTACACCCTTTGTGTAGCAATTCCACTTTGGGGAATTTATAAATAAACTTGCACAAATGTGCAAGTGTGTGAGTGTGTGTGTATGTCTCCATAGACATATCATCCTACCAACTTATAAAGTGTGTTGATAGCAACATTCTAAGAGCAGGAAGCTGGAAATACATAAATGTCTATCAATGGGGCCTGCTTAAATACATGAAGACACATTCATACACTAAATTACCACACAGCCATTAAAAAGAGTGAGATAGATCTATGTGTACTGATTCAGAAAGGTGTCTAAGACATTGTTAAATTTTAAAAATCAAATTACAGAAGAGTGTAGTATGTTCCTTTTGTGTTTTTAAAAAATTAAGGGTATGTATGTACATATACACTAAATTTTTTTCTTTTTTAAACTTTTATTGTAACTTCAGGGGTACATGTGCAGGTTTGTTACATAGGTCAACTTGTGTCATGAGGGTGAATATTAAGAGTTGTGACCTCTGGGGAAGCAGACTGGAAAGTTGTTGGGGAAGGCATTTTTTACTTAATACTCATTTATACTCATGGAAAATTTTTACCAACTTGCATAATTTACACTTACAATTTTAAAATACATTTAAATATAAAATATATAATCAATCCAACAGAGTTGTGTAAAGCATCTTCTATGTCCCAGGTCATTTGTATCAGTCAAGGTGCTTAGTTACTGCTGGTAGAAACCACTTTGTCAGTTTGAACAGCAAGGGATTTACTGTAAGATACTGGATAACTCACGGAACTGTTGGGAGAACTGGAGTATGGAGTTCTAGATCAGACTTCCAGGAACATCTCTTAGAGCCACAAAATTGTGATGAGGAAGTTGTAGCCGCCACCATCCCAAACCCCCACACTTCCTCTGCCTCTACCCAGGCCCAGCCTTTTAGCACTCATTCTAAACCAAGCCACGCTCAGGGAAATCTGACCTGCAGGATCTAAGTCACATGTCTGTCCTCTAGCAGCAAAGGAGGCTAAGAAATATAAGGATTTTTAAAAAAATTCTTACTTGAGAAAGTAAAATTCACAATGTGGAAAATACCGAAGTGTGGGGTGTGTTGTTTAAAGATGGGGGCAGTTGTAAATGACAGCTATCTACTACACAGTGCTATAGGTTCCCCCGCTGGGATCCTACTCAATGAAGCATATATATATATATATATATTTTTTTTTTCTTTTTTTATTATTATACTTTAAGTTGTAGGGTACATGTGCATAATGTGCGGGTTTTTTACATATGTCTACTTGTGCCATGTTGGTGTGCTGCACCCATCAACTCGTCATTTACATCAGGTATAACTCCCAATGCAATCCCTCCCCCCTCCCCCCTCCCCATGATAGCCCCCGGTGTGTGATGTTCCCCTTCCTGAGTCCAAGTGATCTCATTGTTCAGTTCCCACCTATGAGTGAGAACATGCGGTGTTTGGTTTTCTGTTCTTGTGATAGTTTGCTAAGAATGATGGTTTCCAGCTGCATCCATGTCCCTACAAAGGACACAAACTCATCCTTTTTTATGGCTGCATAGTATTTTTTTTTTTTTTTTTTTTGAGACGGAGTCTCGTTCTGTCACCCAGGCTGGAGTGCAGTGGCCAGATCTCAGCTCACTGCAAGCTCCGCCTCCCGGGTTCCCACCATTCTCCTGCCTCAGCCTCCCGAGTAGCTAGGACTACAGGTGCCCACC